>NC_021164.2:28699081-28741760 GCF_000331145.2 Cicer arietinum
CTTTTTCCTTCCTTTCTATTTCTTTTCTTTCTATTTCCTTTTCTTTCTTCTTTTTCTTCCTTTTTCCTTTCTCTCCAAATATATATTCATTATATATATTAATTATAATTAACAAATATCTCAAAATAACTAGATATTTGTTAAATTACCATTTCACCCATAATGCATTAAATTCTTCGTAAAAGGTTCACCGCAGTTAATTTAATTTATTCATCGACTAGTAATTCTAATCGGCATCAAAATATCTTTTTGGTCATATAAACTCCAAAATATTAATAACCTTGGCTAAAAAGCCACCGAGTTCAATACCAAAATACACTAAAATCGATAAAGTATACTTTAAAATTATGGGTCTTACATTACTACCCCCTAAAATTTGTTTCGTCCTCGAAACTATGCGTCGATAAAAAACTCTGGGTGTTGTTCTCTCATCTTGCTCTCCAGTTCCCAAGTCGCATCTCTAATAATTGGGTTCCAAACTACTTTGACCAACGAAACATCCTTGGTCCTCAATCGCTTAATCTTCCTGTCATCAATTCTCACAGGTGGTACTTCGAATGACAAGTTATCCTTCAGTTGGATTGTGTCTGGTTCGATCACATGAGATGGATCTGCAAGATATTTCCTCAATTGTGACACATGAAACACGTCATGAATATTGGACAGTATCGGAGGCAATGCAATCCGATAAGCAACAGGCCCAATTCGTGCAGAAATCTGATATGGTCCAATAAATTTCGTAGTCAACTTATTCGATTTCAAGGCTCTACCTACTCCAGTAGTAGGTGTGACTCTCAGAAATACATGGTCACCCTGTTCGAATTCTAAAAGTTTTGCGACGCTTGTCCGCGTAACTCTTCTGACGATCCTGTGAAGTCTTCTTTTTCTCCTTGATCTTCCTTACCTTAGCTGTAGTCTGTTGCACCATCTCCAGTCCGACAATCATACTTTCACCGTCCTTATACCAACACAAGGGCGTTTGACACTTGCGTCCATATAAAGCCTCATATGGTGCCACTCCGATACTTGCGTGGAAACTATTGTTGTAGTTGAACTCAATCAACGGAAGTACATAATCCCAACTTCCCATGTCATCTAATACACATGCTCTCAAAAGATTTTCCAGTGACTGATTCGTCCTTTCAGTCCGTCCGTCCGTGTGTGGATGGTAAGCTGAACTCAATCGTAGTTTCGTTCCCAATGCTTCGTGCAATGCTCCCCAAAAATGTGATGTGAACTTCGGATCACGATCTGATACAATACTTGATGGTACCCCGTGTAACCTGACAATTTCAGCAATGTAGATCTATGTTAGCTGATCTACCTTATAGGCGGTCTTTACTGGCAAAAAGTGAGCGGATTTAGTCAGTCGATCCACTATCACCCATATAGAATCATTCTTTCTCCTTGTTTTTGGCAATACAGTTATAAAATCCATGGAAATTCCGTCCCATTTCCATTCAGGTATAACTAAAGGTTGCAACATCCCAGTAGGTCGCTGGTGTTCCACCTTCGCCTTCTGACAACTTAGACAAGTTGATACATACTCCGCTACATGTTTCTTCATTCCTGGCCACCAATATTGCTGTCTCAAATCCTGATACATCTTTGTTGCTCCAGGATGAATACTCAACTTGCTCTTATGAACCTCTTCTAAGATTGTTTTCCTCATATCTGTAATTTCTGGTACATAAATCCTATCGTTACATCGCAAAATATTATCTGATCCAATCTTGAACTCAGTCGTCTTCCCTTGCACTATTAGGTTCCTCTTTTCTTGTATTAAGACGTCATCTTGAGAATTTGCAATGTCTTCAAGTAGTCCACTCGAAATCTTAATCATTCCGAATTTCAAAGTTCTCGGTGCAAACTCTACGTTCAAGTGTAGATCTCTAAAAGCTTCCCATAACTCTTGTTGTCTAGCCATAATTGTTGAAGACACCAAGACACTTCGTCTACTCAACGCATCAGCCACTACATTGGCCTTCCCAGGGTGGTACTGCAGTGTGAAATAAATAGTGCCTCCAGATCTTCAATGCAAAAACAACAGCAGCAAGCTCCAAATCATGAGTAGGATAGTTTCTCTCATGAATCTTCAATTGCCTTGAGGCATAAGCTACAGCTTTCTTGTGTTGCATCAGAACACATCCCAAACCTTGGTGGGATGCATCACAATAAACTTCATAGGGTTCATCTGATTGCGGTAATACCAACACTGGTGAGGTCGTCAATTTTCTCTTTATTAACTGAAAATTTTCCTCACACTTCTCCGTCCATGCGAACGATTGATCTTTTCTGGAAAGTTGTGTCAGTGGAGCCACAATCTTAGCAAAACCTTCAATAAACCTCATGTAGTACCCTGCCAGTCCTACAAAACTTCGTATATCAGTGACACTCTGAGGCTGTTTCCAAGCAAGAACCGCCTCAATCTTAGCTGGATCTACAGCGATTCCTTCCTTGGTTATCACATGTCCTAAGAAATTCACTTTTTCTAGCCAGAATTCACACTTTGACAGATTGGCATACGATTGCTTCTCGCGTAAAATCTCAAGAACTTGACGTAAATGTTCTCCATGCTCTTCTTCAGTTCTCGAATAAATTAATATATCATCAATGAACACCACAACAAATTTATCAAGGAATGGACTAAATATTTTGTTCATGTAGTCCATGAAATTTGTTGGCGCATTGGTAACCCTAAATGGCATAACAAGATATTCATAATGTCCATAACGGGTTCTGAAAGCAGTTTTTTGAATATCTCCTTCCCTTACTCGAATCTGATGGTAACCCGACTTCAAGTCAATCTTCGAAAATATCGCGTCCCCTCTCAATTGATCCATTAAATCATCGATGCGTGGCAAAGGATAACGATTCTTAATAGTTTCCTTATTAAGTTGTCTATAATCCACACATAAGCGCGAGCTTCCGTCCTTCTTCTTAACTAGTAAAATTGGAGCTCCCCATGGTGATACACTTGGTCTAATAAATTTCTTCTTCAACAAATCTTCAATTTGGCCTTTGAGCTCATTTAATTCCAATGGTGACATTCGGTACGGTGCAATTGAAATTCGTCCCGTTCCTGGGTGTAAATCAATGAAAAATTCCACTTCTCTTACCGGTGGCAATCTTGGAATTTCCGTTGGAAATACGTCCCGGTACTCATTGACAAGCATCACATCTTCTATGTTCACATTTATCTTTGCCTCCATATTAGCCAGGGACAAACACTCATCATTCCCTTCTCTTAGCGACACTCGGAGTTTGTTAGCGGCTAGATACTTAACAATTCCTGGTTCAGGGAAAAGAACCAATTTACGAGCACAATCCAAGATCACGTAATGATACGACATCCAAATCAAATTAATCAAGAAATCTCTATTTTGTATAGTTACTTGACAATGTAAACATGCAGAATTTACTGTCAAAGTCTTAGCAGGTGTAGAAACAACCAAATCAAAAGATAGAGGCGACACAGATAACTTCAAATGATTCACACAATCCATAGCAATGAAGGAATGGGTTGCCCCCGAATCAAAAAGTGCAGTTAGAGTGTTACCTGCAATCTCACAGTCGCGTTGAATCAGATTGCCAGATGGATCATACAGGTCAGATATGGGTCTTACAGGTGAGATATAAAATCATAGTGAGCTTTGAAAATAAAGGTAAGGGTAGTTTTAAAAATATGAAATTATGGTGCATCTCATGATGAAGCTCTCATCTTTAATTTTGCATAAAAGCTAAAGTGAACATTATTTCAATAAAATTCCAAAACTATGCATGACCTTAAATATTTTCTTTGAAACAAGGAAAAGTCAACTAATATCTTGATGTGGGTCACCAAGATAATTGGGACCAGATTGGTAAATATGGTCTGGCAAAACCTCAATTAGTATCCTGATTATTCTCCTATACATGTTGTTCCATGCTTGAAACAACCTGAATGTCCCACCTTGAATAAGACCATACATGATCTGAATAATGGGAATATATTGAACTTGATACATTTTGTTTGAAATGTCTTTATTATGTCATATATGCAATGCATCCTTCATCTATAACAATTATAAACAACTTAGCAATGTACTGAAATTCAAGTGGGAATTAAATTCTAAATCCTTGATCATAAGCACAAAGATAAGAGGATACATGAATTAGAGGATGCATGGACCAAGGGCAATGTGGTCAGAAGATGCATGGACTAGAGGCAATATGGTCATTGGATGCATGGATTAGAGGCAACGTGGTTAAAGGGTACATATACTAGAGGAATAATCAAAGGAAACATGTCCATTGGAAGTATCAGAGGATATGCATCTCGTGGAAGAATCATAGGAAACGCGTCCCGTGGAAGAATCATAGGAAACACATCCCGTGGAAGTATTAGAGAAAATATGTCACGTGAAAGTATTAGAGGAACGCGTTCAGAGGATGTTGAACATTGATCAGAGTCAGAAGAAGATGAACAGTGATTAGAGTTGAAGGAAGAAAGAATAGAGAAAGAGTTAGAGGAAGAAGAATAGAGAGAAAGAGAATCAAAGGAAGAAGAATATAGGAAGAGAATCAGAGGCAAGACGAAGAAAACCACAAGAGGCAAAAATATTTAGAATTTTAACAACGATAGCCACTAAAGGCAAAATGAAGAAAACTACCAGAGGCATAAACATTTAGAATTTAACAACGAGCAATCAAAGGCATGATTAAATACAATCATCAGAGATAAAACACATTGGCAAGGGTGGAAAATATCCAAGCATGTGTATTTGTCTTCAAGGGCAGAATATACACCTTTCACTAAAATTCAAATCCCATAATTCTTGGATTTCCTAAATCACTAACATAGCAAACAAGCAACAAGTATACAAACCACATGCATGTCAATTTAAATCATTTTGGGTGTGTATTCAAACCACCTATATGCTAAATATTTCATTTCTCTCACGCTTCTAAATTCTTTCAACCTTTACAATTCCCAAAATAAATTTTGACAAGATATCAAGGATTTCAATGAATAAACCCCCAATAATCCTCATGCTAAAAATAAATCAATGTAATACAACCAACAAAAACGACACTAAAGAAGAAGATGATTCTAGTTCGAAGTAGCTTTAAGCTCCTCTTGTAGATGGTTTCCCTGATTCACAAGTTTGAGTTGATTCGCAAGGATGAAGAGGCAGATTCCCGCATGCAAAGTTGATGGGCAGTTTTGTGGGATTTTAGTGAACTTTTAATATTTGGAGGATTTTTAAGAGAAGGAAGAATGGAGGATATTGAAAAGAAGGTGAACAATAACCAATATTGGTGTTTTCATAATGATTTGTAGAGTGTGTAAATCGAAAATGAAAGAGAATGAAGGTGAAAGTTGGATTGGAACACGTGAAAGAAAGAGAAAGAGAGAGAAGTAAAGGTGGCAAGCTTTGCCACTTGGACTTGTTAATGCAACTACTTCCGTCTTCTCACCTTTGCTCTTAATTTAATATTACTAAAAACACAATAAAATTCTAGAAATTCTGATACCTAAATCTTATAAATATTACTAAGGTAGTGAAATGGTTGTTATATATTAGATGGTATTCCTTCTTTTGTTAACATGTAGTAAAACTTTCATGGGTGTTTTTTTTTTTTTGTGATAGTAAAAGTTAAATGAATGTAAAAATAAATTGTACCACTTAATGTAATTTTCACCGCATCTTCGTTCATTCACTTCACTTCATTTTTTTTCTCTCACTCAAAGAAGAAAAAGAAAAGCTTTCGCTTCTCTCTACTCTCTCACTTGTATGACAAAAAAATACTTCGAAAAAAAAATCTCTTCCATGCTTCAAATTCATTTAGCTTTTGATCAAGGTTTGTGAATCAAAATTTATCCTCTCATTCTCCTTAAGGTCGTGAGGCCATATACGTGCTAAGGGAGGTTTTTGTTTTTTTCTTTCATAAAAGTTATAGATCCAAGTCTTGTAATATTAGATCTAAAAAGAAAATTTTGATTTGGTGTACTTTGAGTTCTTGAAAAAAAATATAGATGGAGTTTTAAAAATTTATTTTGTTAATATTGTAGATCTATGAGTTTTGATAATAGATCTCAAAGAGAAATTTGATTTTGAAAATTTTATGTTTTTTTCAAAAAATGAACTATGTTGAATGGCATCTTTTATTTAGTAAATGTTGTAGACCCATTTGTTGTAGTAAAGGATATAAATGAAAATTTTGTTTTAGAACACTTTAGAGTTTTACAAAAAAAAAATTTTTGTACTAGAATGATTTTTTCCTTAAATAATATGATAGATTCATGACTTGTCATAGTAGATCTAAAGGAAAAATCAAATTTAGAACACTTTCATTGTTGAAAATCAAATTTATTTTTGCTTAAAATAAATGAATTTATAATAGAAATTTTGATCTTTATGTTTTTGCTATCTTTGATTGTTGAAAATTTTTTATTTAGAACTAAGGATGAAATAAATTTTTCCCCTTGCTAACCCTTAATGTCCGAACCTAAACCTAGTAACCAGTGTTTGGGATTTCAAAAAATTTCTTGTATACAGATAGGTTGTGATCTTGATTTTAAAAATGGGTTGAAAACCTTAAGAGTTTTTGCTTAAAGTTTTGTTGAAAATTATAAGACTTGGGAATGTAACAAACAAACAAAATATTAAATTTAGAACTTTGGAAAAAAAAATTTACTAGTATTGGTGTTGTAAGTGAGAGTTTAAGTTATTGTTGAAAATTATAGGGTTTGGGAATGTAACAAAACAAACAAAATATTAAATTTAGAACTTTGGAAAGAAAAAAAAACTTACTAGTATTGGTGTTGTAAGTGAGAGTTTAAGTTATTTGAGGTTATGTTGAAAAGTTTGAAAAAATAAGTATGACAAGTGGTTTTAAAAGGAAAACAAGTATGGTTGATTTATCAAAAATAAAAAGTAATTAAGTGTAGAAAACTTTGTGATTGTCAACTTTTAAGTAAATTTTCAAAGGAAATCTCAAGTTGGGATTTTGAGAAAACTCTAATCTTGAATAATTGTAAAATGTTGAAAGTTTGAAAGATTTAAGCGTGTGATGATTTAAAAATAGTCCCTTTATGTTCAAGGATCAAGTTTTAAAGTTGTGTTCCTTGAGAAAAATATTTTGAAAAGTTTAATGTAAGAATTTTATGTTAAAAAAATATTTTGTACTAAGTTGTTAAAGACAAATATTTGAATAAGTATGACATAAGTATTTTGAAATTTATTTTCTCCTAAACCATAGTATTTTTGGAAATAAAGAAACCTAATTAGGTAAGAACACCTATGAGAAAGTCAAACTCAAATTGATTTGGGTAGTCGTGAAATATATGGTTCATTTGGGAGTTGTTTTAGAAACATGTATTGATTAAGCCAATTGATTGGTTTAAGGTACAAGAAAATTAAGAGGTGGCGTTGGAATCGTTGAATAAGTTATGTTGGCGTAACATAAGTGTTTGTGTAATAAAGCGTCGTCGAGGAAAGGACAATTTCTAATGATTCTCTATAAGCTTGAATGCATAGTTGTTTGTATACACGTTCTTTGTGTTAGTGATGAATATATGTGCACACGATTGTTTATCTATTTGATGTGATTATGTATTCATAACTAATAGCATATGTGTTCACTATGTATTATGAACCTTATTGATGATAAACTACCATGAGAAAGTTCTGTGAAAAAATGTTGAAAGATTAATAGTGTTTAAAGTATAGTATTTTAATAACTGGATTTACAAAATAATTGTTGTGAAATAGTTAGAGTATGCTTATGCATTTTATATTTAATGGTGAGCGTGGTGGTCCACAGGGTGGTATCACGTAATTCGATGGTCCACCTTATCCTTGCGAGGATTATTGAGTCATGCTGGTCCGCGATAGATTGCATTGTGTTCGTCCTTGATATATTGCACCTCAATAAATAATACTAGTGTGAAAGGTTGTACATTTATGATTTACGCCCCTCATGGAGGGTGCTTGGTGACACGAGTCATGTTTTTTATACGATGATATATAAATGCATGTTTGTTTATCACTTGAAATCATGTCATGTTATATTTTACTAATTTGTATTTGTTGTTGCTAAAATATCACTAAAAGAGGGTTGAATAGGGATTTTTTTTTTTTTTTTAACTTTCTCAAGTGTTTTAAATCACTATCATTTCTGAGAGGACGAGAAATAGAGGATAGAAATTTAAGACTTTAAATATGAGCTGAATAAATAAAAGAGAAAGTATAGAAGATGACACACACAACCTTATACTGGTTCACCCAATGAAGGCTACGTCTAGTCCTCACACACTTGTGAGTTTTTTACTAAGGATCAAACAGATTAACCTCTCACAGAGGTTAGTTACACTTCGTGTATTCTTTAGCCTTACCAAGCTTAAAACTTTATTTTCTACAAGTTTCAACTATTTCCAAGTGTAACTCACATGGAAATTACAAAGTGATATGAGTATGATGTTTCTCTTCACTTAACACTTTTAAAGGATATTTAAAAGATATAGTGTAAGACTATAGAAAGTATAAAAGGAGTATGAAAATTGCTCCTGATAGCTTTTAGAATTTTCTCTTTTTATGCAGTGTGTTGTTGTGTGTTTGATAATGAAGAGCTTGCTTCCTTTTATAGAGATCTTGTGATGCTTTATCCATGTGTCAAAATACTTTATGGCCGTTGGGAACTTAATCAAAAAGTCCAATGTCATTAATTATAATTACGTAAGTGCCATTCAACTGTCCTTTGGACTGATTCAGTCCATCCTCAAACAAGAGGTTCAATCCTCCTAAAAACTTGGACATGAGCTGTCCTTTTCCTTTTTCATTCTTCAAGACATGTAAGACTATATTTTTGTCTTGTTAGCTACTGTTTTTCTGTACGTTGATGTGTTGGGTCATTTTCAACATGTGAGGATGAAGTGAACTATAGATTTATCCTCTTACAGTTTCATCCTCTATCATATAAACTTTGGCCTTTGACCTCTTCATATAAACTCTGGTCTTCTCAATCAACACCACCAAACCAAAAATGAATGTTGATCAATGAAATTTTTTATTCTTTCACAAAACCATCTCAGCCTTCTGCTAAAACCTCCTAAAACCACCAAACCAACACCATTATCCTTGAAAATAAAAACCACCATCACACTCTCCCAATTCCTACGCAAAAATAATCTTAGAAACCCATAGAGAATGAAATCAACGGCCCCTAAATAGAAATTAAGAAATGTTGAACCCCCTTTCCAGAACATTCTCCAGTTCAAGAATGTTCCCCAGCCCATGAACCCTCTCCTTCACCAAACCCATAATGTTCTCCAGTTCAAGAACGTTCCCAGTTCGTGAACCCTCTCTCTCACCAAACCCAGAATGTTCTCCAGTTCAAGAACGTTCTCCAGTCCATGAACCCTCTCCCTCACCAAAAACTAAACATTATTTCACTCCAGAACATTCCCTGTCCCCAACCTCATACTCTTCCCCACAACGTTCACCTCCATCCAAAAAATCCAAACTTCAAAGTTCTCCTCTCATCCTTTCCAAAATCTCAAAGCTCTTCAAAGAGAAATGGGCTCAACGCCTAATCATAGCATTTGGGCACATGTTTATAGCTTTTTAGTTTGGTATTTTAAAAGCTCTTTATAGCTTAGAATAATATTTTTAACTTGTTTCTAAACTTTGGGTCGAAATTGAATTATAATTTTATTATTTGCATTTTAATTTCATTATTTATATTTTGACTCTTGCTCGCTCTGTAGGCCATAACTTGAGCTCTGAATATCCGTTTGGTGCAAACGAGCAGGTGCTGGAAAGCTAAAAATCAGAGCTATAACTTTTGCATTGGAATAAAAGCCTAATGCCGAACTTTACTGGCCTTAATTGCAGATTTCCTAATTTGGACTTTTGTAATAATTTTAATTAGTCGGGCACTTGTTTTTAAACCTTAAAGCCTAATATCGATAACTATATATTGGCAGTTTTGATTCTTTTCTACAGACGAAAATATTAGGATTTAGATTGCTACAAGAAATAAACAGTTTTTATTTTAATTTCATGGAAGGCTAATTTTATAAGGTTAATCCAGGAGTTCAGAGTTTCATCAACACCTTGATATCCAAGTTACACTGTCAATTTCGATTCATAATTATATTCTTGTTTATTTGATTATATTGATATTCTGATTGCTTAAATTGAATTTCAATAGGATCGATTAAATTTATTTGATAGAATTTGGTTTCGGTTTCTAATTAAATTGAATTATAATTTTGCAACGTTTGATCGTTAATTGTAATATTTTGATGATTGTGATGCTTAATCCAATCAAAGAAACCGAATTCACATAGGATTGATTACGCTTGTTTGATAAATTCTATAATCAAATAAGAATAGAATCACAAATTAGAAATTAAACATTATTACTATTATTATTATATCAGAAGTCTTTGCAAAATGATTCGAGTTATTATATCTATTAACATTTTATCAATTGTATTTGACCTGTGTGCGACAGCGGATCAAATTGGCTTATTACGGGACACAACGCTCAAAATCCCAAATTCCTTCGTTTAGACCCATTTTTCAATTTTTTGAATTTTTCATATTCTCCAAAAATTCCAAAAAAAATTGCGTTGCCTTTATTTGATTTTTATAAATTTTTGGTGGTATATTTATATATTTTTGATTTTATTTGATAGGGTTTTCGATTTTTCACTTCAATTTTACCAATAGGGACATTGTTGGAATTTTCAGAATTGTGATTTTGCATTGCATTGTTATGATGATGCATGACTAGGGCTAGTTCTGTAAATTTGTATTCTCTTCAACCTGAAATAGATAGGACATTTCATTTACGTCGTAAACTTAATAGAGCGGATATTGTTAACAAGTCAGAGTTAGATAGTGAAAGTGACAACTTGCTGCAAAATATGGTTGATGCGAATAATAGAACCTTAAGACAACTTGCTGCACCTAATGTCAATTATAATGCATTGTGTATAACATATCATGAAGTTACTGTACCATTTGAACTTAAATCTGGTTTAATACACTTGCTTCCAAAGTTTAATGGTCTTACAGGTGAGGATCCCCCCAAACCCTTGAAGGAATTCCATGTTGTGTGTTCTACCATGAAGCCTCAACGAGTCACAGAAGACCACATTAAGTTGAGAGCCTTACCATTTTCACTCCAAGATGCTACCAAGGACTGGTTATACTGCCTTCAACCAAGTTATGTTACAAGTTGGAATAATCTAAAGATATTGTTTCTAGAAAATTTATTCCCTGTCTCAAGAGTTGCTTCAATCAGAAAAGAAATATGTGGCATCAGGCAGATTGATAGGCAATCATTACATGAGTATTGGGAGAGATTCAAGAAATTAGTTTCTAGTTGTCCTCATCACCAGATTTCTGAACAATTGCTCATCCAGTTTTTTTACGAAGGCTTGATGCCGATGGATAGAAGCATTTTGGATGCTGCTAGTGGGGGAGCACTTGTCGATAAGACACCAGAAGCAGCAAAGGCTTTGATTGAGAACATGTCCATTAATTCTCAGTAGTTTACAACTAAAAGCAATTCAGCAGTGTTGACAAGGGGTGTGAATGAAATTCAAGCTTCTTCATAGAAGAATTTAAAAGACACTGACAGGCTTGATGAACTTATATCTTTAGTAAAAAAATTGGCAATAGGTAAAACCTAAGCAGTGGTATGTGGTATTTGCAGTTCTCCAGAGCATCCTACAGATTCATGTCCTACATTGCAAGAAGATCTGATTGTTGATGCTCCTCAAGTATATGCATTAAATTATACAATGCTCAAGACAACTGTGATATGTCATCTAACAAGTAAAATCCTGGTTGGAGAAACCATCCCAACCTGAGATGGGGGAATTCATCTATACAACAGCAACCTAGGCAGCCGCATAATAATATTCCTCAATAACAAAACTATGCACCTTTGTTAGAGGACCTCATTAAGCGGATGGCCATCCAAAATCTCCAATTTCAACAAAAAACAGATTCCACCATTCAAAATTTGGAAACAAATATTGGTCAGATAGCCACTTCAATTAATCAATTGCAGACTCAGGGGTCAAACCAATTGCCTGCACAGCCAGTAGTAAATCCAAACGCTCCCAATGTTAGTGCAATTACATTGAGGTCTGGGAAAACTGTTGAAATACCAAAGACACCTAAAACTACTGTGAAAAATAACAAGGTTGTTGAGGATACTTTGATACCTAAACCTATTGATGTTGAGCAAATATACCACTTTCTTTTCCTCAAAGGGTAGTGAAGACTAAGAAAATGCACAAGGAATATAAGGACAAGGAGATCCCGGTTACATTTAGGAAGGTGGAAGTGAACATTCCCCTCCTTGAAGCAATTAAATAGATTCAAGATATGCAAAATTTATAAAGGATTTGTGCACACTCAAGAGAAGGTTAAAAGGTAATGAAAGAGTAATCATGGGGCGAAACATTTTAGCCCATGCCTTATAAATGCATAGATCCATGAAATTTTTCCATTCCATGTACCTTAGGCAATAGTCAATTTGAAAATGATATGTTAGATTTAGGAGCTTCCATAAATGTTATGCCTACATCTATTTTTAACTCTCTTGCTCTTGAACCTTTACAGAGTACAAGTGTTACTATTCAATTGGCGAACACGAGCAATGCTTGTCCTGTTGGACTTGTGGCGGATGTACTTGTTCGAGTTAATGAATTGATATTTCTTGCAGTTTTTTACATTCTGGACATGGAGGGAGAGAATAAGTCCAACAGGGCGTCTATCATCTTAGGCAGACCATTCTTAAAAAATGCTAGAACAAAAATTGATGTGCATGCGGGAACTCTATCCATGAAATATGGTGATAGCAATGTAAAATTTAACATCTTTGATGTTATGAAACACCCCATGGAATAACATTCTATTTTTCAAATTGAATTACTTGCTGATTTGGTTGATGACACTTACCTCGATATGTTTGCTACTGATTTTCCTTCATTGTCTTGTTTTGATGATACTTATACTTGTGAATTATGTACAAATACTCAATTGTGATATGTGTGTGTTGAGATCGAAGTTGCCTTGCAGGTTGATCATTGTGCTAATACTGATATTTCTACTAACAAAATTGATTTTGCAGACTTAGCTTCGGCCACTGGTATTGTACCTTCCATTGAACAGCCACCGACTATAGAGCTTAAACCACTTCCATAAAATTTCAAATATGCATATTTAGAAGGAAGTGGCAAGTTACATGTGATTATTTCAGCAAAACTTGAAAATCAACAGGAAGAGAAGTTGTTGCAGATTTTAAGAAAATCCAAGAAGGCAATTGGATGGACCTTGGATGATATTCTTGGTATTAGCCCATCCATGTGTATGCATAAGATACTACTGGAGGATGGGGTAAAATTAGTCAGGCAGCTCCAAAGGCGACTTAACCCATTAATTTTGGATCTTGAAAAAAAAAGAAGTGAGAAAGCTCTTGATAGCAGGCATTATATACCCCATCTTTAACAGTCAATGGGTGAGTCCGGTGTAGGTAGTCCCTTAGAAAACTGGACTCACAGTGGTTAAAAATAAAAATAATGAACTTATCCCCACACAAGTTTAGAACAGCTAGAGGGTATGCTTCGATTACAAGAGACTAAACCAGACACCTAGAAATGATCATTTTCCTTAACCATTCATTGATCGGATGCTTGAATGGTTGGCTGGTAAGTCACATTATTGTTTTCTTGATGGTTTTTCTTGTTATTTTCATATCCATATTGCCCTTTCGGCTGGTAAGTCATATTGGCTGGTTATTTTCACAAGAGACCACGTTCACTTGCCCTTTCGGCACATTTTCCAATAGGAGGATGCCTTTTGACCTATGCAATGCTCTTGGCACTTTTCAACACAGCATGATTAGTATTTTCTCTAACTTGATAGAAAATTGCATTGAAGTTTTCATGGATGATTTTACTGTGTATGGTTCCTCATTTGATGCATGCTTGAACAATTTAGATAAAGTTTTGCATAGATGTATTGTAACTAACCTTGTGCTGAATTATGAAAAATATCATTTTATGGTTGAACAAGGCATAGTTTTGGGACATGTGATCTCTACAAATGGAATAGAAGTGGATCCTACCAAGATTGATGTGATTTCTAATTTTCTTTACCCATCTTGCATCCACGAGATTTTTTCTTTTCTTGGCCATGCAGGTTTTTACAGGCGCTTTATCAAGGATTTTAACAAGATAGCTCTTCCGCTGTCAAATTTGTAGCAGAAATATGTCAATTTCACCTTTGATGATAAATGCAAGAAGGTGTTTGATTTCTTAAAGGCAGCACTAACCTCTACTCCCATAATTCAGCCAGCCAATTGGACCCTCCCTTTTGAAATTATGTGTGACGCATCTAACTATGCAGTGGGAGCAGTACTTGCACAAAGGGTTGGTAAGGTTGACCATGTTATTTATTATGCTTCTAGGACTTTAGATTCTGCCCAAGCTAATTATACTACCACTGAAAAGGAACTTTTAGCTATTGTTTTTACACTTGATAAGTTTATATCATATTTTCTAGGTTCGAAGGTAGTTGTTTTTACTGACCATGCAGCTTTGAAGTTCTTGTTGAAGAAACCAGAAGCCAAACCGAGATTGATTCTGTGGATGTTGTTACTTCCAGAATTTGATTTAGAGATTAAAGATAAGAGTGGAGCTGAGAATTTGGTGGTAGATCATTTGAGTAGAATAGAAATGGATGAGGACCCCATCCCCATTCAAGATGACTTCCCTGATGAGCAACTACTACAGTTGTGTGAGGTAACTCCTTAGTTTGCTGATTAGTTAATTATCTAGTTGTTGGAGTATTTCCTGTAGGTGCTTCCTGAACACAAATACACAATATTAAAAGTGATGCTAAATACTATGTGGGGGATGATCCATATCTGCGGAAATTCTGTAGTGACCAGGTGATTAGGAAATGTGTTTCCCACCATGAGGCTAAATCCATTCTTCATTTTTTTCATGCCTCTTAAACAAGAGGACATTTTGTTCCTCAACAGACAACAAGAAAAGTCTTAGGCTCAGGTTTCTTTTGGCCCACTTTGTTTAAAGATGCTTTTGAGGCTTACAAAACTTATGAACAGTGCCAAATAGCAGGAACAACAATCACTCGTAGGAGTGAGATGCCTCAACAACCTATGCTTTTTTGTGAAGTATTTGATGTGTGGGGCATTGACTTTATGGGCCATTTTCCCTTATCATTTGGTTTTGCCTGTATTTTACTAGTTGTTGATTATGTTTTAAAGTGGGTGGAAGCAACACCCACTAGGACTAATGATTCTAAAGTTGTTGCAGGTTTTATCAGATCAAATATTTTGTGTAGGTTTGGAATACCACGGGCCATCATAAGTGGTCAAGGCACTCATTTTTGCTACCGCACCATGGACTCTTTGCTTCAGAAGTATGGGGTTATGCACATAGTTTCTACACCTTACCACCCCCAGACTAATGGACAAGCTGAAATCTCAAACAGGTAAATCAAATAGATCTTAGAAAAAATGGTGCAGCCAAACAGGAAAGACTAGAACCACCGACTTGAAGAAGCTCTTTGGGCTCATAGAACAACCTACAAAACACCATTAGAGATGTCCCCTCATTGACTTGTGTTTGGTAAACAATGCCACCTCCCAGTGGAAATAGAGCATCGTGCTTATAGGGCGGCCAAGAGTTGTAACCTTGAGATGGAGACAGCAAGTTTGGAGAGAAAGCTTCAATTGCAACAACTTGAAGAGCTTAGACTAGAAGCTTATGAGAACTCTCGGATCTATAAGATGATTTCTTGGAAGGAAATTTTCATTGGCCAAAAAGTTTTATTGTTCAACTCTCGTCTGAAAATTATGGTTGGGAAACTTCGATCAAAGTGAATTGTCCTTTTTGTTGTTACTAACATTTTTCCTCATGGTGCAGTGGAAATAAAAAGTGAAAACACCGAGAAAGTGTTCAAAGTAAATGGACAACGCCTCAAGCTATTCCATGAGAGCTTTATGCTTGAAGATTCTACCATAGAAGATCTCTCCTTGGAAAAGCCCACCTACACTAAAGTTTGAACAGGGAGCTCCCTTTCCTTACTCTTATTTATTACTTGTTACTTTCATTGAGGACAATGTGTAATTTATGTGTCGGGGTATTTTTAGGATTTTATTTGTTTTAGGATTTTATTTGTTATATTACAAAAAAAAATTAAAATTAATAAAAATAAAAATTATAAAAAAAAAAAATGGACATTGCGCTGCTTGTTTTTTATGGTTGAGAGTTTGTTTGGACTAGCATGATTGGATAGTATCTTTGTATTCTTGGTAAAATAAATTTGATTAAAATGCTAAATTGTGTATCATTTGTGATAAGTCATTAACCTTAGTGAGATTTTTTAGTCTTATTATGAATGGAATACATTTTTCCATCTTTTTTCTTGTGTGTTATCTCACTCATGATTGCTAGTTACGCCAGAACTTGACTTGACTCTTGTCCATATGCATATATTGAAATGATCTAGGCATTTGTTTCTTGATTAAGCTACTAGCCAAATAAGCATACCCTACAATTATCCACTTGATTAAGCCCATTTGAGCCTAATTATCGCATTCTTTGTTATATAGCTCAATAGAAGCCTAAAAGTGAAAAACAATGAATTGACCCAATCTTGGGGGATAAAGGAGTCTTTCCTTAAATAAGTGTAGGGGTGCTCAACTTGTTTGTTTAAATTTGAGGGTTATGAAAAAAAAAAAAAAAAGGAAGAAAAAAAATATATATGAGGAAAAATGGTTGCGGTATGAGCAAAGAGAGTGTGAAAATAAAATTCAATGATGTTTTGTTGAGTTACATCTTAATGTTGTTTTTCTCTCTTAAACACTTAGAGAGAATTTTATATCTTGGGAGGACTTTATCACTTATGATGCATTCTTTAGTTAACTTGTCCCCTTGTTTTCCTTGATTGTGATAAAAAAAATTATTTGTGATTATCTTAAGTGCGGGAGAATTTGATCATAGCATTTGGGCACATGTTTCTAGCTTTTTAGTTTGGTATTTTAAAATCTCTTTATAGCTTAGAATAACACTTTTAACTTGTTTCTAAACTTTGGGTCGAAATTGAATTATAATTTTATTATTTGCATTTTAATTTCATTATTTACATTTTGACTCTTGCTCGCTCGTAGGCCATAACTTGAGCTCTGGATATCCGATTGGTACATATGAGCAGGCGTTGGAAAGCTAAAAATCAGAGCTACAAATTTTGTAAATTTCCTAATCTGGACTTTTGTAATAATTTTAATTAGCGGGTCACTTGTTTTAAACCCTAAACTCTAAAGCCCAATATCGAGTACTATATATTGGCAGTTTTATTTATTTTCTACATACGGAAATATTAGGATTCTGATTGTTACAAGAAATAAACAGTTTTTATTTTAATTTCATGGAAGGCTAATTTTATAAGGTCAATCCACGAGTTTAGAGTTTCATCAACACCTTGAGATTCAGGTTACACTGTCAATTTTGATTCATGATTCTATTCTTGTTTATTTGATTATATTGATATTCTGATTACATAAATTGAATTTCAATATGATCGATTAAATTTATTTGACAGAATTTGGTTTTGGTTTCTAATTTAATTGAATTATAATTTTGCGAGGCTTGATCGTTAATTGTAATATTTTGATGATTGTGATGTTTAAACCAATCAAAGAAACCAAATTCACATAGGATTGATTACGCTTGTTTGATTAATTCTATAGTCAAATAAGAATAGAATCACGAATTAAAAATTAAACTCATTGATAGAATCTATGATAGGTCTAAAACTCGAATAAGTGGATTAATCGTTTTGCTCATATGTTAAATCAAAAATCTAAAAAAACCCATTTTTATTTCAACTTTCAATTCGGTTATTATTATTATATCAGAAGTCCTTGCGAAATGATTTGAGTTATTACCTCTATTTACATTTTATCAATTGTATTTGACCCGTGTGTGACAGCGGATCAACGCCCTATTGGAGATGGAAATGTTTTTGTCTTGGACAACCTAACTGTGGATGGAAGTGCAGTCAAACATCACACTAACGCCTAGGGATGGACTACATTTTTGCAAACATTTGGATGCTTCTATCTAGAAGTGGTTAGGGCTTTTTATTGTGAAGCCAAAACATTTCCTGACAAATCCCTCATCGTTTTTGAAGTCAAAGGAATTTAAATCAGGCTGACATCTGATATATTGGCCTCCATTCTTGACCTTCTAAAAGAAGGGCCTTCCATTTTTAGAAGCAAATGGAATGATGCCCTAACTTAAAACAGATCGAGGTGATCTATGATTTATTAAAAGAAGGGTCCACTCGCTACCTCACAACCTATCTCGAACCCTTGCCAAAGGTTTTTAACAACATCAGCCAACATGCCATACTTCCCCATTGTGGAAGTCATGAGTATGTATCTCATAACGACGCCTTGATCATCTATCATCTTCAAAACTGCAAACATCTAAACCTTCCACACATCATCATCCACCACATGATATATGTTGCCACCAAAGATTACAAAAAGAACACAATCCCTTTTGGGATGATCTTCACCAAAATCTTTAGGCACTTCCAAATGAGAAAAATCTCATTAAAATCTCAAAGTTTTCCTTTAAAAACATATCTCACATGAGGAAAACCACATTAGAAAAGAATGTTCCTTGATCCGTTGTCACCCACTGGTGAAATACAATTGATAAAATGTAGAAAGAGGTAATAACTCAAGTCGTTTCACTAGGACTTCTGGTACAATACATGTGATTCCAAATATTCTCATGAATGCAAATTGGTGAGAGAGAAAAAAAAAAGATATTTCTAGCTTAAGGCAATCACGAATAGTTTTTTATTACAACCAAGGCAAACAAAATGATAAGTTAACTAAAGAATGCATCATAAGTGATAGCATTCTCCCAATATATAAAATTCTCTCAACCACTCAAAGTGTTTGGGCTACTATTTACACTGAAAGCACATCATGAAAACTAGCACTACCATAGGCTTGACAAACCTCTAACATCAATATTTGAAACACATATGCATAATGATCAAAAGGTCTTTATTCAGGTTGTAACGTGGCCAAGGTAAGGGTGAGATAATCCTAAGTAGACTAGGGTTAAAAATCAAAGAGGATAAAGGAGTAATGATCAAGAGAGAAAAACAACATTGAGAAGTAACTTAACAAAATATCATTGAGTTTTATTCTTACACTCTCTTTGCTCACAACACAACCCTTTTTCTCATTTTATTCCTCTTTTTTATATATATATATATACATATATTTTTTTTCTTTTTCTCCTTTTTTTTGTTTGATATTTTTTTTTAAATAAACTTCAAATTTAAACAAACAAGTTGAGTACCCCCCACACTTGTTTAAGAAAAGACTCCTTTACCCCCCAAGATTGAGTCAAATCATTGTTTTTCACTTTTAGGCTCGTAATGAGCAATATAAAAAAGAATGGGATAATTAGGCTCAAAAGGGCTTAAACAAATGGATAATTGTAGGGTAAGCTTATTTGCCTAGTAGCTTAATTAAGAATCAAATGCCTAGATCATTTCAATATATGCATGCGGGCAAGAGTCAAGTCAAGTTCTAGCGTAACTAGCAATCATGAGTGAGATAACACACAAGAAAAAAGAAGATGGAAAAATGTATTCCATTCATAATAAGGCTCAAAATCTCACAAAGGTTAATGACCTATCACAAATGATACGCAATTTAGCATTTTAATCCAACTTATTTTACCAAGAATGCAAAGATACTATCCAATCATGCTAGTCCAAACAAATTCACAATATTTGCTCACAACATTTACAACCACAAAATCTAAGAGTAAGGAAAGGGAGCTCCGTGTTCAACTTCAGTGTAGGTGGGCTTTTATAAGGAGAGTTCTTATACGGTAGCATCTTCAAGCACAGAGCTCTCATGGAATAGCTTGAGGCATTGTCCATTTACTTTGAACACTTTGTCGGTGTTTTCACTTTTTATTTCCACTGCACCATGTCGAAAAATGTTAGTAACAACAAAAGGGCTAATCCACTTGGATCGAAGTTTCCCAACCATAATTTTCAAACGGGAGTTAAACAGTAAAAAAATTTGGCCAATGGAAAATTCCTTCATAGAAATCATCTTATCGTGAAAGTACTTATTTTTCTCCTTATAGATTCGGGAGTTCTCATAAGCTTCAAGTCTAAGCTCTTCAAATTGTTGCAATTGAAGCTTTCTCTTCGAACTTGCTTTCTCCATCTCAAGGTTCCAACTCTTGACCGCTTAATAAGCATGGTACTCTATTTCCATTGGGAGATGGCATGCCTTACCAAACACAAGTCGATAAGGGGACATCCCTATTGGTGTTTTGTAGGCTATTTTATGAGTCCAAATAGTGTCTTCAAGCTGGTGGCTCTAATCTTTTCTGTTTGACTGCAACATCTTTTCTAAGATTTGTTTGATTTCTCTATTTGAGATTTCAGCTTGCCCATTAGTCTTGGTATGATAAGGTATAGAAACTCAGTGCACAATCCTTTACTTCTGAAGCAAAGCGTCAATGGTGCGATTTCAAAAATGAGTTCCTTGATCACTTATGATGACCCGGGGTATTCCAAACTTGCAAAAAATATTTGATCTGATAAAACCTGCAACAACTTTATAATCATTAGTCCTCGTGGGTATTGTTTCCACCCACTTCGAAACATAATCAACAGCTAGTACAATGTAGACAAAAACAAAAGATACAGAAAAATGGCTCATAAAGTCAATGCCCCACACATCAAATACTTCACATAAAAGCATAGGTTGTTGAGGCATCTCACTCCTATGAGTGATTGTTGTTCCTGCTATTTGGCACTGTTCACAAGTTTAGTAAGCCTCAAAAGCATCTTTAAACAAAGTGGGCCAAAAGAAATCCCAGTCTAAGACATTTCTAGCTGTCCGTTGAGGACCAAAATGTCCCCTAACTTGAGAGGCATGACAAAAATGAAGAATGGATTGAACCTAATCACCTGGTCACTACAGAATTTCCATAGATATAGATCCTCCCACAAATAGTATTTGGCGTCACTTTTAAGTTTATGTATTTGTGTTCTGGATGCATTTGTTGGAATGACTCCAACAACTAGATTATTAACTAAATTAGCAAACCAAGGAGTTATCTCATGCAATTGCAACAGTTGCTCATCAGGGAAGTCATCTTGAATAGAAATTGGGTCCTAAAATGATCTCCACCAAATTCAAACCTCCACTCTAATCTTTAATCTCTAAATCAAATTCTTGGAGTAACAACATCCCCCGAATCAATCTCGCTTTAGCTTTTGGTTTCTTTAGCAAGAACTTCAAAGATGCATGGTGTGTAAAAATAACTACCTTCGAACCTAGCAAATATAATCTAAACTTATCAAGAGCAAAAACAATAGCTAAAATTTCATTTCAATGGTAGTATAATTAGCATGTGTAGAATCTAAAGTCCTAGAAGCATAATAATTAACATGGACAGCTCTACCAACCCTTTGTGCAAGGACTACTCGCACTATATAATTAGATACATCACACATAATTTCAAAAGGAGGGTCCAATTGGGTGGCTGAATTATGGGAGTAGAGGTCAGTGTTGCCTTTAAGCAATCAAACGCCTTCTTGCAATTGTTATCAAAGGTGAAACTGACATCTTTTTGCAGCAAATTTGACACTGGAAAAGTTATCTTGTTGAAATCGTTGATAAAGCGCCTGTAAAATCCTGCATGGCCAAAAAAAAAATGAATCTCGCGGATGCAAGATAGGTAAGGCAAATTAGAAATCACATCAATCTTCGCAGGATCCATTTCCATCCCATTCTTAGAGATTACATGTCCCAAAACTATGCCTTGTTCAACCATAAAATGACATTTTTCATAATTCAGCACAAGGTTAGTTTTAATACATTTGTCTAAAACTCTATCTAAGTTGTTCAAGCATGCATCAAATGAGGAACCATACACAGTAACATCATCAATGAAAACTTCTAAACAATTTTCTATCAAATCAGCGAAAATACTAATCATAGAGTTTCAGCTTGTACATCAATTTTTGTTCTAGCAGTTTTCAAGAATGGTCTACCTAAGATGATAGGAGCCCTGTTGGAATTATTCTTTCACTCTCCCTCCATGTCCAGAATGTAAAAATTTGCAGGAAATATCAATTCATTAACTCGAACAAGTACATCCTCCACAAGTCTGGTAGGGCGAGCATTGTTCATGTTCGCAAGTTTAATGGTAACACCTGTACTCTGTAAAGGTCCAAGAGCAACAGAGCTAAAAATAGTTGTAGGCATAACATTAATGGAAGCTCCTAAATCTAACATGGAATTTTCATATTTGACTATTTCCTATGGTACACGGAATGGAAAATGTTCCTGGATCTTTGCATTAATGATGCATCGGTTGAATGAGGACTGAAACATTTTGCCCCATGTTTACCCTTTCGTTTCCTTTTAACCTTCTCGTGTGTGTGCACAACTCTTTTAGAAATTTGGCATATATTGGGATATGTTTAATTGCTTCAAGGAGGGGAATATTCACTTCCACCTTCCTAAATGTATCCAAGATCTCTTTGTCCCTATCTTCTCATCCATTTTCTTTGTCTTCACTACCCTTTGAGGAAAAGAAAGTCGTATATTTTTCTTAATATCAACAGGTTCAGATATTAAAGTGTCCTCAACAACCTTGTTAATTTTCACAGTAGTTTCAGGTACCATTGGTATTTCAACAACTTTCCTAGATCTCAATGTAATTGCATTGACATTGGGAGCATTTGGATTTAGTACAGACTGTGCAGGCAATTGGTTTAATCTTTGAGTCTGCAATTGATTAATTGAAGTGGCTAGCTGACCAATCTTTGGTGGAATATGTTCTTTGTTGAAATTGGAGATTCTAGACAACCATCTGTTTAACGAGGTCCTCTAATGAAGATGCATTATTTTGCTGTTGTGGAATGTTTTGTCGTTGATGTGTAATGTTTTTCTATTGCGAAATATTATGTTGAGGAATACTTTGCTGTTGCTTCCTACGTTGCTGTTGTACAGAAAATTCCCCCATCTCAGGTTAGGATGGTTTCTCCAACCAGGATTATACCTGTTAGATGACAGATCATAGTTGGCTTGAGGGTTATATATATTTGTTGCATATGCTTGAGGAGCATCGGCAATTGAATCTTCTTGCAATGTAGGACAATAATATGTAGGATGTTCTGGAGAAGTGCAAATACCACATACTAGTGTTTGGCTTTTACCTATTGCCAATTTTTTTACTAAAGACGTAAGCTCATCAAGTCTGCTTTCTAAATTCTTGTGGAAAGAAGCTTGAATTTCATTCATACCCCTTATCAACACTACTGAATTGCTTCTAGTTGTAAACTACTGAGAATTAATGGACATGTTCTCAATCAAAGCTTTTGCCGCTTCTGGGGTCTTATCGACAAGTGCTCCCCCACTAGCAGCATCCAAAATGCTTCTATCCATAGGTAGCATACCTTCATAAAATGATTGGATGAGCAATTGTTTAAAAATATGGTGATGAGGACAGTTTGACACTAATTTCTTAAATCTCTCCCAACACTCAGGTAATGATTCTCTGTCAATATGCCTAATGCCACATATTTCTTTTCTGATTGAAGCAACTCTTGAAGCAGGGAAGAATTTTTTTAGAAATAACTTCTTCTGATCATTCCACCTTGTAATAGAACCTGGTTGAAGGTAGTATAACTAGTCCTTGGCAGCATCTTGCAGTGAAAATGGGAAGGCGCTCAACTTAATGTGGTCTTCTATGACTCCTTGAGGCTTCAAGGTAGTACACACAACATGAAATTCCTTCAAGTGTTTATGAGGATCCTCACCTACAAGACTATTAAACTTTGGAAGCAAGTGTATTAAACCAGATTTAAGTTCAAATGGTACAGTAACTTCAGGATATGTGATACATAATGCATTCTAAGTGACATTAGGTGCATCAAGTTGTATTAAGGTTCTATTATTCACATCATCCATATTTTGTAGCAAGTTGTCACTTTCACTATATGACTCGTTAGTACTAGCAGCTCTATTAAGTCTACGACGTAAATGAAAGGTCCTATCTATTTCATGGTCAAGCGAATGTAGTTTACAGAACTAGACCTAGTCATGCATCATCATAACAATGCAATGCAAAATCACAATTCTGAAAATTCCAACAATGTCCATGTCACTAAAATTGAAGTGAAAAATGGAAAACCCTATCAAATAAAATCCAAAAAAATTAAAAATACCACCAAAAATTTCTAAAAATCAAATAAAGACAACACAAATTATTTTGGAATTTTTGGAGAATATGAAAAATTCAAAAAATTGAAAAACGGGTCTAAACAAAGGAATTTGGGATTTTGAGCGTCAATCACCTTAAGAAGTCTATTTGATGGGTGTCTTGTTCCTTGATTTGTTTCTGATTTTCTAGCAAAATTTCGGAGCAATCCGAAACAATCGCCTGAAAAATAGGTTTTTTTTACTAGCAATGTGCCTACGAGCTAGGAACAAGCCTATACGACCTGTAGAGCAACAAAACACAAAGAAACAATAGTTAGGATGGTTAGTAATACTCTAAAATTGGTTAATATTGTTATCAGAGACTCTTCGCCAACGTTGCTAATTTGATCTGTTGTCGCACACGGGTCAAATACAATTGATAAAATGTAGATAGAGGTAATAACTCAAGTCATTTCTCAAGGACTTCTGATATAATAATATTAACCAAATTGAAAGTTGAAATTAGAAAGGGGATTTTGAGATTTTTATTTGAACAAACAAACAAAATGATTAATCCGCTTATTCGAGTTTCAAACCTATCACAGATTATATCAATGAGTTTAATTTCTAATTTGTGATTTTATTCCTATTTGACTATAGAATTGATCAAACAAGCGTAATGAAACCTATATGAGTTCAATTTCTTTGACTGGATTAAGCATCAAAATCATCGATATATTACAAATAATGATCAAGTGTCAAAAAATTATAATTCAATTAAATTAGAAACCGAAACCAAATCATGTCAAATGAATTTAATAAATCCTATAGAAATTCAACTTAAGCAATCAGCATATCAATATAATCAAATAAAAAGAAATAGAATCATGAAACGAAATTGACAGTGTAACCTGAATCTCAAGGTGTTGATGAAACTCTAAACTCGTGGATTAATCTTATGAAATTAGGCTTCCATGGAATTAAAATAAAAAGTGTTTATATCTTTTCTGAATCTGAATCCAAAAATACCGTCTATCTAAGAAACGAAAGAAACTCCCAATATATAGTACCCAACTTTGGGGTTTTAAAACAAGTGGCCCGCTACTTAAAATTATTACAAAAGTTCAGATTATGATATCTTCAATTTAGGCCTAGTAAAGTTCAGCATTTGGCTTTTGTTCCAGCACAAAAGTTGTAGCTCTGATTTTTAGCTTTCCAACGCCTGCTCTCTTGCATTAATCTGATATCCTGAGCTCAAGTTATGGCCTACAGAGGGAGTAGGGGTCAAAATACAAATAATAAAATTATAATTCAATTTCAACCCAAAGGTTAGAAACAAGCTAAAAAATTATTCTAAGCTATAAAGAGCATTTAAAATACCAAAGTAAAAAGCTAGAAACATGTGCCCAAATGCTATGATCACTCCCGCACCCTATTTCCCACCAAAGTCATTAAAAAGGAAGCGTTAAGCTAGGAGAAGAGTTGTTACTGCACCAGCCCTAGCCTCACCACACCAATCACCTGAACATTCAGTAGAAATAGTGGTTGCACCTGCTCAAGAAAGTTCTCCACCAATCCGAGAATGTTCTCCAGAAGAGCTTATCAATCCTACAACTTTCTCCGTTTTTCCTCAACCATCAACTTTATCCTCCACAAACCACCTCTCTTACTCACAAATACTCAACTCTCCACCACATGACTTGTGTACATTACTTCCTAACCATCATATCATCACCATGTCTGCTCTCTTCATTTCCCCACAAATACCATGTTCCTCAATTTTTTGAATCAGTCAGTTTTTAATCTTTCCGTACACTCCTGGCCCATCCATAAACCAACAATCATCTTCTGATCCCTTACCCCTAGTGGTTACCTCTTTTGCCACTCTTCCATTTGCATGCACTTCCCCTATTCCTTCGACCACATATGTTGCTACCACTCCTCTTGCCTTCACTCATCCCCCTACTCCTCCTCCCAAGGCTGAACTATTAAACACTAAAATCATGGCTGCCCTTCAAACCATTATGGCACGCCAGCTCCAGCAGGATCAGGAAACCATTTTATTACGCACTTGGATGATAGAGCAACTTGCTCCCAAACGGGGGCTGAACCCTCCCCCCATTCATCCTTGTCACACTCCTCAGCCGATCCCAAACCCTGCAAAATCTTCATCTTCTGAAGGGTCTTCTCCATCGCTTGCTATATAGGATCTTATGTTCCTTCCTTTTTGTATGACAAAGGGGGAGAATTAAATTAGTTTTTATTCTGTTTGTAGAAGTTCTTTTTGTAGTTAGGAACTTCTGTATATGTTGCTGTAAATCTCACATTTTGTATCTTTGAAATGCCTTAGTGGAAAACTGATTATGTTGAAATTATGAGCATGTTTTTAATCTTCTTCCAAAATCACTTACCGCATCAATTGAGGGGGAGCTTTTAAGCTCTTCAAAATTAAAATTAGAATAAGTATTAAAATCTAAATTAACATGTTTGTAATCATCAAAATGGGGAGATTGTTAAGAGAAACTCTCAATTTAAGTTTACATAAAAAAACGAAGGTTAATTAAGAATGTTAATTATGGTTCTGAAGGTTATGTTAGTTTGACTTTTGCTTTTGAGTTGATTAATTCAAAGATAAGACTCAAGCAAAGCAAAGAAATCAATAATAAAAGATAAAAATTAAACAGATAAGAAAGAAGAACATTCTGGACAAAATCTATAAAAATGGAGAATGTTCCCTTAGACCATGACTGATCATAACATCTCCAAGGTCAACCAATCTCCACTAGTTAAAAGAAGTTTTAGCCTCTATATTTTACATCAATATCACCAGTACTTGGCAAGGAACAAACTAAGATAATTAGAAAAGAACCTACTCGAATCACAAAGTGAGAATATCACGAATCAACAAGACCAGACAAATCTGAATCTTCTCCAACTTAAACTGTCAAGAAAGTTAAACGATATTGCAATGTACAAGACATCCAAATTGAACAGGAAGAGATCTAGAATGATAAAGACTGAACATCCAGATTGATTATCAATCTCCGGAAATTTCCAAGACTAAGACTCTAGATTGATCATCAATCTCCAAAATTTTCATTAACAATCTGCAGAAGTTCATTATCATTCTCCAATTTGTTTTGACAAAATCAAAACTCCAAATCGAAGCAAAGACATCAACAAATATATCTGAAGTATAAAGAATCATTAAACACAAAAGAAATCAGATCGAGAACAAAAGAAATCAGTCCTGTCAACAGAGTTCAAAAGTAATCAAAGGCTGGAATATTTTGATTCATATAAATTGGTTTTGGTCAAATCTGATAGAGCACTACCAACAGACCTTTTGATTATTATTTAATTCTCTAAAATGCCTATAAAAGGAAGGCCAATGCTCAGGGAAATTGAAGAAGTTCAAGTACTAAGAAGTCTCATTAAATTATTCACATTCACATACTTAAAATTCTCATTTTCTCAAGAAAGAATCAGTTATGATTATATTTCAACACTATGTTATAATTGTACTGAATTCTTTGTAAAGAATCGACTCTCAAACAAGAGTTGAGACATCTCATATTCTTTTAAAACAATCTCATCATTATTGTAAAACTCGAACTATAAGAATTTAATATAGTTTGGGTAGATTATAAGAAATCCTATCAAGGTTGATAGGTGAACTGATTAAATCTCTTTATGGGTGGAAATGATTGAAGTTTGTAATAGATTAAGGTTGATATGAGCTATTTTATGTAAAACCAAGAAGGTTCTTTGTTTTGAACACTTAGTGGAAAATCTCATAGTTGTGAGGACTAGACGTAGACAAAGTTGGGTGAACTAGGATACATTTGTGTGTGGTATTTTTTTTCTCTTATCTCTTTATTTATCAAGTCAGATTAATCACTTAATTTAAAAACCTAAACTGAATTTTTGATTTTAATTTAACCAAGAACGTTTTCCGTTTTCTGGTAAAAACCAAGAACGTTCTCAGTTTTCAGTTTTCTTAAACCAAGATCATTCTTGAGGTGAATTTTTAAGTATTTTCATAAAAAATTTAAATAGGGATATTTACAATTCAGACCCCCTTCCTTGTAAATCGACATTGCTACTTCAATTGGCATCAGAGCTCGGTCTCTAAAAGATTGAACACCTAAAAAGTGCTAGAGTAAAGATCTAGAAGAAAAAATGTCGAAAGTAAAATACATTGTTGAAGGAGGATCTTTAAATAGACCACCATACTTTGATGGATCTGATTATTACTTCTGAAAGAATAAGATGTAGTTGTTTCTCAAATCTCAAGATACAGGAATGTTGTTTTTCAGATTCTGAGTTTGCATTTGCATATTCTCTAATTAGAGTGTCTGGATGAAGGAATTTGAATTCCCAACCAAGTTTGTTGTCTTGATTAATTTGATTGGAGTGTTCAAAGAAGTATCTTGATTCTGCTTTCATATATTGCAAGCATCCATTGACCATGAACCATGATTTGTGTTTCAATTTGGTTGCTTAGAACATCTGCAATATAAACAATTTTATCATTTGGTACCCAAATCTGGTTGGGTCCTAGTTTGTTAGTTCTTAAAGGTTTCTTGTCTTTCCATGTGGTTAGAATATGACAAGATTTTTTAGTGTGACCTTTCTTATAGCAAATAGTACATAAATCATTAGAGGGAACAAACTTAGGTTCAATTACTTTTTCTTGAAATCATATTCCTCTTTTATCATTCCTTCTAACACCATAAATCATATAAGCATACTTGCTTCTTTCCATACCATTATCAAGGAAATATTAAAATATTTCTTCATGCTTATTAGAGTTACATGTGGTATTTTCAATTGATGGTAAACTATAATTACTTTTCAGAGTTAAATTTTCAGCCTTTAGTTCATCAATATTAGTTTTCAGATTTGCATTTTCTGCTTTAAGTTCAATCATATCAGTTTCCACAGTTCAATCATATCAGTAGTAGTATAACTCTTCTAAAGTACCTTTAATACTAATACCAGGGTCTCGAATCTGGAAAACATTATTTCAATGTCTTCATCTTCTTCCATCTTAAACAACTCATACTTTTTGACTAGGAGGTTGACCTTTGATTCTTGAACTTGCTTCCTTCATAGGTCAAAATCAGACTATCATAAATACTCTTTGTTGTCTCTTTGTTAGTTCACTTGTCAAACCCCTTGAAGGTGATTGCATTTATCATGAATGTTCTAGACTTATAATGCATCTTGTACATCTTCTGATCAGCATTCATCTCCTTTCTTGGAATTTCAATACCATCGGTATTCTTCGGAGCAATATAACCATATTCCACCAAGTCCCAAAGTTCATGATCTTGGAAATATAGAAACTTATCAACGTGTCTTTCCAATACTCAAAATGTTCTCCATCAAATAGAGGTGGTATGTTGATGTTTTCTTCAGCAGCTTCTTCACTGAATCCAGACATATTGAACCCTTGGATATTTTCTCAAACACTGTAAAGTGCTCAGCCTTGAGACGGAGCTCTGACGCAAATTGAATTTACAAATATGAGAAGGCGGGGTTGAATTATGTTTGATAAAGTTGATAACTTTTTTCTAATTTGATGAAGTTTGGTTCGTTTTATAAATTACTCAAATAAGAAGCAATAAACAATGAAAACATTATTAATTTGACACATATATTTATCCTAGTTTACCACTTACTTGGCTATATCCAACCCCTTCATTCAGAAGGTTTTAATCCACTAATTCAAATACCCTGAATTACAAAGCACCTGACCATCCAAGCCAGTCTTCCCAAACAACCTGACAATCGGCGACTTTTGAGGAACTAACCACCTTAACCCTACAAGCCAAGTCTTATTCTAACAACTTGACAATCCCATATTGAAGAAGAAACTAAACAACTATCGGGATGGATACAAAAGATTGGAACTTGACTAGTTGCTTCTAACAAAGCTGATAATAATATTAACCCTCACACTCTAAGAAAAGAACATTGAGAAAGTATTTCTAACCTGAACAAGTGTTTCTCTCTTTGAACTCTAAGATGAATTGAGAACTTTGAGCTTGAGTTCTTATACTATTTTCTACTTTTCTATGTTTTTCTCCTTCAGCCTTGAGTGTCTATTTATAGTGAAAATTTGAGCTTCAATTTAGTCCTTGTTTAATTCTGAATTGTATCTTGTTTAGATTAAGTTTGTAAATTCATTTTGATTATGTTCCTATTTTGTGTAGATTGAGTTTGAAAATTCTTCACATTGATTCTATTCATATTTTGTTGTAGATAAATCTTGATCAAATCTTCTTCAAATCTTAATTAAATATTCTTCAAATGTTGATAAAATATTCTTCAAATCTTGATCAAATCTTAATTAAATCTTTTTCAAATTTTGATCAAATCTTCTTCAAATCTTGACTATATCTTCTTTTTAACTTGGTCAAAGATCTTCTTCAATTATAATTTTGAATCAAATCTTATTTTAGATTTTCATCAATTATAATTTTGAATCAAATCTTGTTTTAGATTTTCTTCAACTATAAATTTGAATCAAATTTTATTTTATATTTTCATCAATTATAATTTTGAATCAAATCTTATTTTAGATTTTCTTCAATTATAAATTTGAATTAAATCTTATTTTAGATTTTCTTCAAAAACATGAATCTTCTTTCATACTCTTTGAAGTCAAAACTCTAAATGTAAAACTAATTTTGTTCTCATATTTTGATTCAAACATTCGTGCTATAAAAATTATGAAATTATTGTTGTGTAACAACTAGATATGAACGACCTCAAAGAAGCGAGTGTGATCCTCAAAATCAAGATTGCTAGGTTAGAAAACGGAATTTCTTTGGATCAGTCTCACTATGTTGAAAAAATCCTAATGAAATATAAATACTTTGACTGTAAACATGCTTGCACACTGTATGATCCAAGTGTGAGATACCTAAAAAGGACCATGAGTCTTATATTACATTATCAAAGATTTTATGTCGTCCTTAAAGCATACATTGATGTTGATTGCAACACCTTATCAGATAACTCCAAAGAAACTAGTGGCTATATTTTAGTATAGCTAGTGGTGTTGTATTTTGGAAATCGAAGAACAAACGATATTGGCTTAGTCCACTATGGAGTCTAAATTATTGCCCTCGCTACTACTAGTGAAGAAGCGAGTTGGTTGAGATGTTTGCTAGTTAAGATCCTTTTATGGGAATAACCTATGATAGATGTGTTGACCCACTGTGATAGTATCGCGGCTATTGTCGTAAGCACTATGTTGTTAGATAGTTACTTTCTAAAGGAGTGGTTATAGTGTATCATGTACGCACTGATGAAAATTTAGAAGATTCTCTGACGAAAGGGTTAGCTAAAAGAAAGTCATAAATACATCCAAAAGGATGAGACTAATGAAGTAGTAATGTCGATTTACGAGGAACGGGGGTTTGAATTGTAAATATTTCTACTTAAAAATCCCTGAAAAACTTAAGGATTTAACTCAAGAATGATCTTGATTAAGAAAACACAAAATGGAGAACGTTTTTGGTTTTTACCAGAAAACGGAGAACGTTCTAGGTTAGCTTGAAAAATAGAAATGCAGCTTATGTTTTAATTCAAATAATTAATCAGGTTTAATAAATAAGGAGATAAGAGAAAGAATACCACACAAGGATGTATCCTGGTTCACCCAACTTGGGCTACATCGAGTCCTCACCGCTGTAAGTTTTTCCACTAAGCATTTAAAACAAAGAAACTTCTTGGTTTTACAACACCTAATTCAGATCATCCTTGATCTATTACAAGCTCTATTTCTTTCAACCCAGAAAGAGATTTAATCAATTCATCTATCAGCCTTTATAGGATTTCAAACAATCTATTCAAACTAGACTAAACTCTTATAGTTTGAGTTTTACAATAATGATGAGATTGTTTTGAAAGAATCTGAGATGTCTCAAATCTTGTTTGAGATTCAATTATTTACAAAGAATTCAGTACAATAATAATAATGTACTATGTATAATCATAACTAAATCTTTCTTTGAGAAAATGAGAATTTCAAGTATATGAATGTGAATGATTTGTAAGTCTTGATAGCACTTGAACTTCTTCTATTTTCCTAAGCATTGGCCTTTCTTTTATAGGCATTTTTGGAGCATTTAATGATGGTCAAAAGAGTTGTTGGTTGTCTTTTTTTGACCAAAACCAATATATATGAATAAAAATATTCACCCTTTGAATACTTTTTTTTTTAAAATTGTTTGATTGGGCTGGTTTATTTGTTCTTGATCAGATTTCTCTTATGTTTAATGATCGTTTATGCTTCACATAAATTTGTTGATGCTAAATCTTTGATTTGGAGACACGATTATGTTCAAATTAGTTTGGAGAATGATGATGAACTTCTGCATAAATAAGGAGATTGATACTAAGCTTCTGCAGAATCTTGGAGATTCATAATCGATCTGGACTGTCAATCTTGTACTTTCTAGAGATTGATGATCAATCTGGAGGTTCAGTTTTTGATCATTCTAGATGACTTCTTGATCAATCTGGATGACTTGTACATATCAAGATTGATTAACTTTCTTGACAGTTAAGCTAGAGAAGGTTCATACTTGTTTTAACTTGCTTGATTCATGAGCTTTTATCTTAGTGATTTGAATGCCTTCTTTGACTAGAATGGAACCTACTTGTTCCTTCCCAAATACTGATAACATTAGCGTGAAATTCAGAGGCAGAATCTTCTTTGAACTAATGGAGAATGATTGATCTTTAGGCTGTGATGATTAGTCTTGATCTTGGAGAACATTCTTCGTTTTGTCCAGAATGTTCTTGTTTCTTTATCTGTTCAATTTTTTATCTGATTTCTTTGCTTTTCTTGATTCCTATCTTTTAATTAATTCACTCAAAAGCACAAGTTAAATTAACATAACATTTTAGAATCATAATTAACATCCTTAATTAACCTTTGTTTATTTTCATCAAAACTTTAATTTGAGAGTTTGTCTTAACAAACTCCCCCTTTTTGATGATGACAAACAAGTTAATTTAGATTTTAATTATGATTCTAATATCAATTTTGAAGAGCTTAAAAGCTCCCCTTCCATTTATAAAGTAAGTGATTTTTGACAGAATTTTAAAACATGTATATAATTTCAACATAAGCTTTTTTTTTTTTTTTTGTTAATTCATTTGAAGATACAAAATATTAGTTTGCAATAGCGTATTTAGAAATTCCTAGATACAAAAAAGATTTCTATAGACAGAATAAAAACCATCTTAATTCTCCCCCTTTGTAATACAAAAAAGAAGAAGGAAAAAGTCGATAATTTTCAAGTGATGGAGAAGATCCTTTAAAAGAAGAGAATTTTGCAGGGTTAGGGACAAGTGGAAGAGCATGAGTAGGATGAAATGGGGGAGGAGGGATTCCCAGCTTGGGAGCCAGTTGATATGTGAGCCATGTTCTCAACAAGGTTGTCTCCTGATCCTACTAAAGTTGGCATGCCATGATGGTCTGTAGTGCATCCATGATATTATAGTTGGAGGGTTCAGCCATGCGAGGAGGAGTATGGAGATGAGTGGAAGGTTGAGAAGTGGCAGCAACAGCCGTAGTTGGGGGAATGGGGGAAACAGAGACTGATGGAATAGTGTAAAAAATGTGTTGCTACTTGGGGTAATGGATCAAACGATGTTGGTTGACGTATGGATGGGTCAAGAGTGTCTGGAAAGATTAAAAACTAGCATATTTCAATTATGGAAGAGCTGGTTTTTTGTGGAGAAACAAAAAGTGGCGACATGGTACTTATATGATGGTTGGACAATAAAGTACCAAGGTCATGAGGAGGAGAATGGAGGATTTGGGAGAAGGAGAGCAAATCTGTGGAGGATAGTGTCGATGGTTGAGGGAAAACAGAGAAAGTTGGAGGATTTGGAAATTCTTCTAGAGAACGTTCTCGGTGTCGTGGAGAACATTCCTGTGCAATTTCAGCTACTGCATCTGCTGAGTGCTCAGATGATTGTTGTGGTGAAAAGGGGACTGGCATAGGAGCAATTCTTCTTCTTGTTGAGCGTTTCCTTTTTAAGGAAGCTGGAAAAGAAGAAGTTGTGGGAGCAGGCTTTTCTGAGGAAGTTTTTCATTTGTGAGCGGGATTTCAAAATGACTAAAGATCTTGGTTAAAATCATTCCATAAGGAACTGTATTTTTCTTTTAATATTTGGTGGCAGCGGAGATCATATGATGAATGATAATGTGAGGGAGGTTGAGGTATTTACAGTTGAGGAGGTGATAAATAATAAGAGTATCATTATTAGATACATACTCATATCTTCCACAGTGAGGAAGAATGGTATGTTGACTCATGTTATTGAATACTTTAGGAAGGGGTTTTAGATAGGTTGAAAGATAACGAGTAGACACTTCCTAAAACAGATCAGATAATACTTCATTAGGATTTAGATTCAGAGTTGGATATCATTTGCTTCCAAAGATTGAAGGACCTTCTGTTGGAAGTTTTAGGATGGAGGCTAGGATATCAGGTGTCAGTCGTATCTCTATCCCTTTAATGGTGGATACAACGAGAGATTTGTCATAGAAGGTTATGGAATTACAATAGAAATCCCATACAACATATGGATAAAAATACTTAGATGTTTGCAAAAAGGAAGTCCAGCCCAGAGCATCAGTATGATGTTGGACAGCATTTCCATCTATGATAAGTTTGTCAAAAACAAAGACTTCCTATTATAATAGGGCGTTGAGCCCATTTTTCTTTGAAGAGCTTGGAGACGTTGGAAGGAATAATAGGGAGGGTGTTGAGTTTTGATTTTTTTGAATGGAGGAGATGGTTGTGGAGATGATTCTGAGGTTGAGTAAGTGGAACATTCTGGAGTGGGAGAACGTTGGGTTTTTGGCGAGGGAGAAGGTATATGAATTGGGGAATGTTCTCGAAGTGGAGAATATTCTTGATGTTTGGAAGGAGAGGGTTGACGAATAGAAGAACATTCTTGAAGTGGAGAACATTTTGAATTTTGGGAAGGAGAGGGTAAACAAACTAGATAACGTTCTTGACATGGAGAGCGTTCTTGAGTTAGGGTTGGGGAACATTATGGAACATGAGAATGTTCTAGAGAGGTGGGTTCAGTAGGTTTTAGGTTCTGTTTAGGTGCATGTGTTTTCTTTCTTTGTGGATTTCTAAGATTGTTCTTGGCTAGGAATTGGGCAATGGTAATGGTTGTTTTGGTTTTCATGGAACGTGGTGTTGGTTTGGTGGATTGGGAAGAAGACTGGGATGATTTTTTGAAAGAGGAGAAAATTTCATTTATCAATCTCCTTTTTTTGTTTGAAGGAGTTGATTGAGAGGGCTTAGAAGAAAATGAAGATTTGGATGGTGTGATAGGTTTTGTTGATTTTGTTGGGGTGATTTCTTTCTATGTTGGAGTTGTGTGAGGAGGTGTTTTAGGTGATTCATCTGTCTCAGAATCAGAGATGGTGAAGTATTATGGTTTAATGTTTGAGGTTGTTGAAGTTCCAATGCCTGATTGAACACGCATATAGCGTCTTTTTGCTATTGTGGGGTTTCGTAAGTGTGGAGGAACTTGACGAGATTTGGAGGAGGTCATGTATAGAGAGGTGGAAGAACCGTAGACATAGGATTAGGGTTGATGGGATTAGGGTTTTTCTCTGGGAAGATGAAAGATAGACTGAAAATGTTGTATCAGAGAAAGATTGAGGTGGAGTTGGTCGTTGTGGGGGAGAGGGTGAACGACTTATGGATTTTGATGATGGAGAAGATGAGGATGGTGAGTAGGGATAAGCATTTTTGCGTGTTGAGTTTTTAGTTCGCACCATTGTTGTGTTCTGAAAAGGATTGTTTGAGAGAGAGAAGTTTGAAGAGAAAGATGAAGGATTTTCCGTATTGTTGTTTTTGAAGAAAAATAGTAAAGTGGTTTAGTTGTCAAACAGATTTTTGATTTTGAAGATAAAAAGGTAATGATTATTTGAACCTTGGGGAGGGGAAGAAAGTTTTTGGGGGCGGGAATGTTTAGCGTGTTAGTGCTCTTTTGCTAACAAGGAGACACATGCATTAAATGTCAAGATTTCCCTTTTCTGTTCAAGAGAGAAAGTGGTGATGCAGAGAAGAATGCTGATTGAAAAACGGACACTGATGTTTGAAAAACGGAGATTGGTTATCGTTCTCCGTTTATAAGGCTATTGTGTTTTATTTTCTACTCGACCAGTTTATCAATGCTTCACCTAAAAACTGACATGCTCCACTAGTGCTCTTTCTTTCAATTTTATCTCCAGCGTAATCAGCGTCACAATAAGTTATAAGATCAAAATGTGAACATTTTCTATACCAAAGCCTAAGATTAGTGGTTCCAACAAGATATCTGAAAATTTGTTTTACGACTGTTAAATGAGTTTCCTTTGGTGCTGATTGAAATCTAGCACATAATCCTACTACAAATACTATATCAGGCTTACTGGCAGTTAAATAAAGCAAAGAACCAATCATTCCTCTATATTCCTTTTCAGAAACAGATTTTCCTTTTTCATCTTTTTCTAAAGAAGAGGATGGATGCATGGGAGTAGACATGATTTCTATTCATTCATTTTGTATTTGATCAACAGATCTTTAATGTATTATTCTTGACAAATAAAAATACCATTTTCATATTGTTTAATTTGTAATCCATGAAAATACCTTAATTCTCCCATCATGCTCATTTCAAATTCACTTTGCATGAGATTTGAAAATCCTTCACACATTTTTTTATTTGTGGATCCAAAAATGATATCATCAACATATACTTGAACAATAAGTAAATCATTTTTCTCAGTTTTCTTCAATCATGTGGTGTCAAGTTTTCCTCTTGAAAGTCCATTTTTAATTAAAAATGAACTTAACCTTTCATATCAAACTCTTGGTGCTTGTTTCAATCCATATAGAGCTTTGGTAAGTTTGAAAACATGATTTGGTTTATATTGATAATCAAATCCAGGAGGTTGTTTTACATAAACTGGTTCATTTAAAAATGCACTTTTAACATCCATTTTAAACAACTTAATAAGCTTATGAGATGCATATGCAAGAAGTATACGAATAGCTTCTCACCTTGCAACTGGAGCAAAAGTTTCATCGTAATTTATACCTTCTTGTTGATTATAGCCTTGAGGAACTAATCTTGCTTTGTTTCTTATAACCTTACCTTCTTCATCTAATTTATTTCTGAAAACTCATCGTGTACCAATGATTATTTGATCCAATGGATCAGGTACCAAGGTCCAGACCTCATTTTTCTCAAATTGCAGTTGTTCTTCCTTCATGGCCTACATCCAAGATTGATCAACTATGGCTTCTTTAATTGATTTTGGTTCAATTTGAGATATCATAGACATGTTGTTTTCATCATTCTTGAATGATTTTCTTGTTCGAATCCCATCAGTTGTATCTCCAATTATTTGTGTTTGAGGATGATCTTCAATTGTTCTCCAGCTTTTTGGTGGAGAATGAAATGGATATTTTTTTATCAATCTCTGCGTCCTACAGACTGTTCTGTTGCAGACCAGTTTGAATTTGTTCTTCCTCTTCCTTTTTCATCGTATCCAGATCATCAAACTCATCAAATATTATATGCATACTGATTTGTACAACCTTAGTCCTTAAATTAAATACTCTATAGCCTTTAGAGTCGGTTAAATATCCTAAAAAGATTGTTTTGTCTGATTTTGCATCAAATTTTCTAAGAATATCTTTGTTGTTCAAAATATAACAACAACATCCAAAAATATTAAAATAAGAAATGTTTGGTTTTTTGTTTTTCCAAATTTTATATAGGGTTTTGTTGATGATTTTTCTTATTGATACAAGGTGTAAAATGTAACAAGAAGTATTAATAGCTTTGGCCCATAAATATTTTTCAACATTTGATTCTTCCAAAATTGTTCTTTCCATTTCTTGTAATGTTCTATTTTTTAGTTCAACAATTTCATTTTGTTGTGGAGTTCTTGCACAAGATAGATTATAAGAAATGCCAAGTTCATCGAAGAAGGTTTTAAAAGAGGCATTTATGAATTCTCCTCCATGATAACTTCTTATAGATATGATGTTGGACTCTTTTTCATTTTGTACCTTTTTGCAAAAGATTTTAAATGCATCAAATGTGTCATCTTTTTGTTTTAAAAATAATACCCAAGTGTATCTTGAAAAATCGTCAACAATAACGAAGTTGTATTTCATTCTTCCTAAACTTGTTGTTTCGATTGGCCCAAAGAGATCCATGTGAAGTAATTCGAGAGTTCTATTTGTAGTTATAAAATCTTTTGAATGAAAATTGCTCTTGACTTGCTTTCCTTTTGCACAAGCCTCACATATTTTGTCTTTATCAATTTTGATTTTGGGTAACCCTCTAACAAGATCTAATTTTGATATTTTTGAAATTGTTTTCATACTTATATGTTCAGCCCTCTTATGCCATATCCATTTGTCTATATTGATCCATAAAACAGGATTCATCAGGTAGTTTTTCAAGATATAGGACATAAATTTTTCTTTCTCCAGTTTCAGTTTTTCTGACGTCATATTCTCAAGTTTAAGTTTTTATGATTTCACATACTCTTAGTTAACTTCAAAACCATTGTCACATAGTTGACTTATGTTTAGAAGATTGTGTTTCAAACCTTCAACATATTGACCATCAGTTATTTGAGCAGAGTTTGCTTACCAATAGTTCTTTTACCTTTAATCTAAGCTTGATTATTGTTTCCAAAGGTAACCGATCCTCCATCTTTCTTGATGAATGTCATGAAATAGCTTTTATCTCATGTCATATCTCTTGAACATCCACTGTCCAATAACCAACGCTTTCTCTTTACATTTGGAAATCCAACCTGCATAAGATGTTATCTCATTCTTAGGTACCAATTTTGTCTTAGGTCCTTGAGAGTTAGTTTTAAAGTTTTCTCTTCTTTTAAAAAAACATTTTGATTTTTCATGACCAGTTTTGAGACAATATGAACATTTAATTGTTAATCTTGGAATTTGTTTTGTAATATGGGTTTCAAAAGGTTTTAATCTTGATTTTGAAGCAGTTCCAAATTGTTCTCCTTTTTCCAGATTTTCTAGAGAAAGTTCAGCTTTTGTTTCAGAACATTCTCCGTTTTGAAAATAGCCTTGAGAACGTTCTCTTTTGCAGATTTTTCAAAACTGATTCAGCTTTATTTGCAGAACAATCTTTTCCTTTAAAAAACCTTTTTGCCTTTAATCTTTTCATCTCTTTTTTTAAAGTAACAAGCAAATTCCAGATGTCCAAGTTTTTTACAATATGAGTATCTAGTTTTACATTTTTCTTTCTTTCTTTCCGAAACAAAAAAGTTTTAATACATTTTTCTTTTTTGAGTTTTATTAAAAACCAAGACCAGCTTTATCAAAGATTCCTACTTGAGATCCCATGATTTTTTTGAAAGGTTTCAGTGGCTTTAATTAAATTTAACAAGCCAGCTTTAAGAAGTTCGATTTCAGTTTTAAGGAGAGCATTATCCGTTTTATTTAAAGAAAGTTCTTGGTCCTTTTGACTTTCAAAATTTAGTTGTGTTTCTTTTAGTTCTTGAATGATATTGTTGAGAATATTATTTCTAGCTTGAGGTTTTTTCTTTTTCTTCTTTTTCTTTATGAAACTATTATTTCAAAGAACTACATTTTTGAATAAGAAGGTTTGAATCATTTAGCAAGTTATCAAATTCTTTTCCCATTTCAGAATTTGTTACCTCATCTTCTTCTATTTTTTCCATCAAGCATATGTTGGCTTCGTCACCTTCTTTTGTTTTTGTTTCTGATTCTTCTAAATCATCCAATGTTACCATCACTGATTTCTTTTTGAAAGGAAATTCTTTTTGTGGTTTTTTGTTTAAGGGACATTCTGTTTTGTAATGTCCTAATTTTTTACATCCAAAGCATGTGACTTGGCTCTTGACTTATGTTTTAGGATTTTTGTTTTGAAATCCCTTTTTGATTTGATCTCTTTTTCTCATCATTCTCTATATCCTTCTGGTGAGAAGAGCAACTTCGTCATCTTCATCTTCTTGTTCAGTTTCTTCTGGTTTCTCTTCTATTTGTACTATGATTCTTTCTTGAGATGCCTTTAGAGCTATTGCCTTTCCTTTCTTGACTATTTTGTCTTCTTGCAGCTGTAACACCCCGAATTTTCAAAGCGAGGGTTCATTATTTTTTATTTTTTTCAAAAGGGATTAAAATAAATCAGAGAATTAAATAAGGTAATACCTTTGGATAAATAATTAAGTCATTATAATTTACAAGCAGCGGAAAAGTTTCTCAAAATATGAATCCAAAGTATTTACACAACAACAAATGATACATGGAACCCATTCAAATAAGATGTCATACTGGCAATATTAGTAAAGGTACAGTTTTCCAGTTCAAAATAACGTAATCCAAAAGAAAGACATTTGTTCCCTCTATGTCATCATAATATGATCATTCTACAAAAAAACTATAGCTATACACCCTGAGTGATCTCCACGCGCCTCGTGAGATCCTCCTAACATAGCTCCAGTCAAGCATTCCCATCTACATTCCCATCCGTAGGGTACGAACCGGTAGGATCATCCTGGCTCTCATCTGAGGGCAAAGCCCAGATTTCCACAATAGTTGTAAAGGGTCACCAACAAAAATTAACAGTTAACACATAACATTTAAGTTTTTAAATGCACAAAATAACCTTTCAACTAGCATGCACCTTAAAAGGGCTTTCCATATGCTAAAAGTTCATATAACACTTGCCAAGTACAAATGAAATCAAAATAAAGTTCTCAATCAATCAAGTAACACATAGCTGACCAAGACATTGATAAATTAATTGAACAATCTGTTATCAAACTCAAAATAAGAATTTCTACTAAGCCAATCGATTTCCTGAACATTTTTAGTGAAATCTGCACTCTGGGCTTCAATCAATCGATTGGGCAATCGATTGAATGAATAGCTGAGCCCCTGACTTAATGCCAATCGATTTCCAAATTGATTTTGTCAGTTTTGCTGAATTCCTGCATGGCCAAATCGATTTCCAAATCGATTTACTTAAATCGTTTTAAAAAACATATTATAAAATCGATTGGCAAATCGATTATGTCAAATTAGGGAAGTCCCTGTAACTCATTCAATCGATTGGGAAATCGATTTCCCTGCATATTCTTCCAAAAATACATAAACTAACTCAAGCACATTCATACACAATTCCACATCTTAACACTTAGCAATTCCCACACGATCACCACGACAAATTGAGTTTCGAAATAGTTTTACAACCCATCACACTTACACACAATAATCAATTCATAACACTTAGCAATTTCAACACAAATAACACGACAATTCAAATTCAAAACACTCAATCATAAACTTGAATCAAACACGACTCGCGTGCCAAGCACCCTAATGCGATGCGTATATGCCAAAATGCATGGACTCGGAATTCCAAACCAAAACCCTCCTCGAAGGGCCGTAAATCATAATTGTACCGCCTATCGCAGGCCAAAGTACCAATTACCGAGGTGCCACCTATCACGGGTCAGCACGATTTACTAAAAAGCGTAAATCATAAACGTACCACCTATCACGGGTCAGTACAGTTTACCGAGGTGTCACCTATCACGGGTCAACACGATTTACTAAAAGAAAAAGCGAGAAGATTTTCACACAAAAATTTAATAAAAAAAACATTTAAAGATTCCCCATTCTTAATACTTATTTAACTTAAACGATTTTCCCAAACACGCATTAAGTAAACCGAGACATTAAAAGATTCCCCATTTTTAATAATCGTTTAACTCTAATGGTTTTCACGCCAACATTAAGTAAATGTAGACATTAAGAGATTCTCCATTCTTAATACTCGTTTAACTCTAATGGTTTTCACATTCCACACAAAACAAACTCAAACCTATTATCAGATCCAATCCACAACTCACACCATAACACGTCAATTCATTTCTCCACAGAATCCAACCATACGCACATCAAATTTCATCAATATTAATTAAGAACACGTCAAATACGACGAATACAAATCCACACAATCCACCACTCAAACACAACAAGTTTCATTTACTCAAAATCATACATAAATGAGTTTAAATTCATTTTCCACGAAACGTTCATCAATATAACCAAAACCTAACTCTAAGATTTTACCCATAAAGCCTTAGATTCATTTTCCCCCAAAATCAACACTTCAACCCTAACAAATTCCTTTCCACACAACCACAGATAAGTCCCTAAATGCAAACTAAAAGTTTGGAAGGAGCCCTTACCTTCACGTTAGCTTTAACGTTCGATTACGGTACCGCGAGTAAATCCGGTAAAATCTC
>NC_021164.2:28742295-28743287 GCF_000331145.2 Cicer arietinum
AAATATCTTTTTGATCATATAAACTCCAAAATATTAATAACTTTGGCTAAAAAGCCTCCGAGCCAATATCCAAAATACACTGAAATACAAAAGTATACTTTAAAATTATGGGTCTTACATTACTACCCCCCTAATATTAGTTCCGTCCTCGAAACTATGCGTCGATAAATAACTCTGGGTGTTGTTCCCTCATCTTGCTCTCCAGTTCCCAAGTCGCATCTCCAATAATTGGGTTCGAAATCACCTTGACCAACGAAACATCCTTGGTCCTCAATCGTTTAATCTTCCGGTCATCAATTCTCACAGGTGGTACTTCGAACAACAGGTTATCCTTTAGCTGGATTGTGTCTGGTTCGATCACATGAGATGGATCTGCAAGATATTTCCTCAACTGTGACACATGAAACACGTCATGAATATTGGACAGTATCGGAGGCAATGCAATCCGATAAGCAACAGGTCCAATTCGTGCAGAAATCTGATATGGTCCAATGAATTTCAGAGTCAACTTCTTCGATTTCAAGGCTCTACCTACTCCAGTAGTAGGTGTGACTCTCAGAAATACATGGTCACCATGTTCGAATTCTAAAAGTCTGCGACGCTTGTCCGCGTAACTCTTCTGACGATCATGTGAAGTCTTCATTTTCTCCTTGATCTTCCTTACCTTAGCTGTAGTCTGTTGCACCATCTTCGGTCCGACAATCATACTTTCACCGTCCTTATACCAACACAAGGGCGTTTGACACTTGCGCCCATATAAAGCCTCATATGGTGCCATTCTGATACTTGGGTGGAAACTATTGTTGTAGGGGAACTCAATCAACGGAAGTACATCATCCCAACTTCCCCTGTCATCTAATACACATGCTCTCAACAGATCTTCCAGGGACTGATTCGTCCTTTCAATTTGTCCGTCCGTTTGTGGATGGTAAGCTGAACTCAATCGTAGTTTCGTTCCCAATGCTTCGTGCAATGCTCCCCAAAAATGTGAT
>NC_021164.2:28743514-28750015 GCF_000331145.2 Cicer arietinum
TTTGGCAATCCGGTTATAAAATCCATGGAAATGTTGTCCCACTTCCATTCAGGTATATCTAAAGGTTGCAACATCCCAGCAGGTCGCTGATGTTCCACCTTCGCTTTCTGACAAGTTAGACAAGTTGATACATACTCCGCTACATGTTTCTTCATTCCTGGCCACCAATAATTCTGCCTCAAATCCTGATACATCTTTGTTGCTCCAGGATGAATGCTCAACTTACTCTTATGAGCCTCTTCTAAAATTGTTTTCCTCATATCTGTAATTCCTGGTACACAGATCCTCCCATTACATTGCAAAATATTATCTGATCCAATCTTGAACTCAGTCGTCTTCCCTTGCACTATTAGGTTCCTCTTCTCTTGAATTAAGACGTCATCTTGAGAATTTGCAATGTCTTCAAGTAGTCCACTCGAAATCTTAATCATTCCGAATTTCAAAATTCCCGGTGCAAACTCTACGTTCAAGTGTAGATCTGTAAAAGCTTCCCACAACTCTTGTTGTCTAGCCATAATTGTTGAAGACACCGAGACACTTGTTCTACTCAACCCATCAGCCACTACATTGGCCTTCCCAGGGCGGTACTGCACTGTGAAATCAAAATCCTTGAGAGTCTCCATCCATCGTCTCTGGCGCATGTTCAATTCCTTCTGATCAAACAAATATTTCAAACTTTTATGGTCACTGAACACTGTGAATGTGCACCCATATAAATAGTGCCTCCAGATCTTCAATGCAAAAACAACAGCAGCAAGCTCCAAATCATGAGTAGGATAGTTTCTCTCATGAATCTTCAATTGCCTTGAGGCATAAGCTACAACTTTCTTGTGTTGCATCAGAACACATCCCAAACCTTGGTGAGATGCATCACAATAAACTTCATAGGGTTCATCTGATTGCGGTAATACCAACACTGGTGAGGTCGTCAATTTTCTCTTTAGTAACTGAAAATTTTCCTCACACTTCTCTGTCCATGCAAACGGTTGATCTTTTCTGGTAAGTTGTGTCAGTGGAGCCATAATTTTAGAAAAACCTTCAATAAACCTCCTGTAGTACCCTGCCAGTCCTACAAAACTTCGTATGTCAGTGACAGTCTGAGGCTGTTTCCAAGCAAGAACTGCCTCAATCTTAGCCGGATCTACAATGATTCCTTCCTTGGTTATCACATGTCCTAAGAAATTCACTTTTTCTAGCCAGAATTCATACTTTGACAGATTGGCATACAATTGCTTCTCGCGTAAAATCTCAAGAACTTGACGTAGATGTTCTCCATGCTCTTCTTCAGTTCTCGAATAAATTAATATATCATCAATGAACACCACAACAAATTTATCAAGGAATGGACTAAAGATTTTGTTCATGTAGTCCATGAAAATTGCTGGTGCATTGGTAACCCCAAACGGCATAACAAGATATTCATAATGTCCATAACGGGTTCTGAAAGCAGTTTTTGGAATATCTCCTTCCCTTACTCGAATCTGATGGTAACCCGACTTCAAGTCAATCTTCGAAAATATCGCGGCAAAGGATAACGATTCTTAATAGTTGCCTTATTAAGTTGTTTATAATCCACACATAAGCGCGAGCTTCCGTCCTTCTTCTTAACTAGTAAAACTGGAGCTCCCCATGGTGATACACTTGGTCTAATGAATTTCCTCTCCAACAAGTCTTCAATTTGGCTTTTGAGCTCATTTAATTCCAATGGCGACATTCGATACGGTGCCATTGAAATTGGTCCCGTCCCTGGGTGCAAATCAATGAAAAATTCCACTTCTCTTACCGGTGGCAATCCTGGAATTTCCGTTGGAAATACATCCGGTACTCATTGACAAGCATCACATCTTCTATGTTCACATTTATCTTTGCCTCCACATTAGCCAGAGACAAAAACTCATGAGTCCCTTCTCTTAGCGACACTCGGAGTTTGTTAGCGGCTAGATACTTAACAATTCCTGGTTCGGGGAAAAGAACCAATTTACGAGCACAATCCAAGATCACGTGATGATACGACATCCAATCCATACCGAGAATGACCTCGAGTGATTGTAGAGGTAAACAAATCAAATTAATCAAGAAGTCTCTATTTTGTATAGTTACTTGACAATGTAAACATGCAGAATTTACTGTCAAAGTCTTAGCAGGTGTAGAAACAACCAAATCAAAAGGTAGAGGCGACACAGATAACTTCAAACGATTCACACAATCCATAGCAATGAAGGAATGGGTTGCCCCCGAATCAAAAAGTGCAGTTAGAGTGTTACCTGCAATCTCACAGACGCGTTGAATCAGATTGCCAGATGGATTTCCAGCTTCAGCATTCACGCAATAAACGCGTCCTCTAGCGATAGAACGAGTAGCCCTAGCTACATTCACAACTGGTTCCACCTTTGGGCCGTGCAATCCCTTGCCATGTGCCCTGGCTTCCGACAATTGTAACAGGTGAGGACATTAGAGGTACAAGCACTAGCATAATGTCCCTCTTCCCCACATCGGAAACATCGAAGCACTTGTCCCAATTGTCTTCCGAAATTCTGGTTCCCTGGGCGATTCTGCCCACCGTTGTTATTTTGTGGTCGATTATAGGGTTTAGCAACTTGTTTTCCCTTGTTCTGATAATTCACCCGACTAGGGCCTCCTGAATTAAAATTCTCTCCTCGACTAGGCTAAAAGTTCAATTAACACTTGCCAAGTACAAATGAAATCAAAATAAAGTTCTCAATCCATCAAGTTACACATAGCTGACCAAGACATTGATAAATCAATTGAGCAATCTGTTATCAAACTCAAAATAAGAATTTCTACTGAGCCAATCGATTTCCAAATCGATTTCCTGAAGGTTTTTAGTGAAATCTGCACTCTAGGCTTAAATCAATCGATTGGGCAATCGATTGAATGAATAGTTGAGCCCCTGACTTAATGCCAATCGATTTCCAAATCGATTTTGTCAGTTTTGCTGAATTCCTGCATGGCCAAATCGATTTCCAAATCGATTTTCTTAAATGGTTTTGAAAAACATATTATAAAATCGATTGGCGAGCGCGCTCTGCGCGCCTGGGGCGCGCGACGCGCACCAGTAACCATAAAAATGCAGATTTTTACTGTTTTAGGGATCTTTTTGACTCTCGGGAACTTGGGAGACTTGCGCCCTAGCATAGAAACTCAAAGACCTCCGTTTCTAACGCCATTGGAGCAGTTTTATCAAGAACCATTCATGAATCCTTCTTGTAATTCTTCTCTAATCTCTATCTCTTTTATCTCTGTCATGAGTAACTAAACCCAATTTGTTAGGGATGAGTGTAACAAGATGAAACCCTTATTTTTATGATTTGATTTCTATTTATATGAATGAGTTTATTGAATTATTTTTCTCATCTATGTGCTTAAAGCTTTTTATTGCTTGATAAACATTAAAATGTTCTACGATTTGTATTTTGAAACGGAATTGGACTTTACGAATGCTTGAGATGAGAAATTCATGAATTTGTAGTCTAGACATAGGTGCAGGTCATGAAACCAATTAAATTAGTTGCAAAGCAATAATTTACAAGAGAATTTCTATACGGTAATGCTTAGTTCTAATCTTAAATCTACTAAGGAATTAGGGGTTACTTTGGAATTAAAGGTTCTGTCACTAAGACATTAGGGCGAGAATTCGGTAATAATTCAATAAAGGAATTCAATAACTAGGATCAAATTAGACACCAAGGTTGGATTCGAAGTGAAACTCATCCCTGACATTTTTCTCAATTTATAAAGGATCAATTTTACTACTGCTGTCAATTTTAAATATTATTTCAATCAACTGGGGAACCTTTTGTTCAATTTTAGTAACTAAATATAATTCAATAGTAAAACGTAATCCTTGAGTTCGACACTCGGTACTACCGTTTTATTATTACTTGCAACGATTCAATACACTTGTTGATTTGCTATCAAGTTTTTGGCGCCGTTGCCGGGGATTGCCATATCACTATTGAATTTAATTTATTTACTTAATTGAAATTTTTTGCTCCGAAATAAAATTTTTGATTTTATTTTATTTAATGTTTTTTTTTAATTTCTTGAACTTGCTAATGTCATGTCTAGTGGTTTGTCTCTTCTTTGTTTGAGATAACTATTCATTGTAAAGCATGGAAGATTATAATGATGATATTCTACTACAATTATATGAAGAGTGTGATACTTGTCTTATATCTGGTATATGTCGCATGATTGAGGGACAAATCTTGAGTTATACATTTTTAAGATATCACCCTCAGATCCCTCTGATGAAGCCTCTTAGGTGTGACTTTTGCGGAGAAGCACATAAGAATGGAAATTGTGCTGATGACCTTGCCGAACTAGTAGAATATGAAGATTTTTTTTTTGAAAGTCACGGAAAACGACGAGCTTTACATTATTTATCTTTTGCGTCTGAATTTGGTCCTGGTGTCTTCATGAAAGTTGTAGATATGGACCTTAGCTTTCATTAGCACTTAGAGTGACACTAATTGGACATATAGAACTCCATATATGGCTGAAATACTCCACATATATCATGTTGATTTTTCACCAAAATTCAGCACTGCACTAAAACAAAACGCAATGTAAAATTACGACAAATTCCTACTTAATCAACGAAATAAAAACAAAAAATATTTTATTAACTCAAAGAACAAAAATCAACAAAATGTATCAAATAAATCCTTAATTTAACTGATGATTGAGGATAAATAAGACTAAAACAGTGGGAAAATATGCATATGATGAAGAGTCATCACAACCCCAAACTTGATCTATTGCTTGTCCCCAAGCAACAATTAATTTCATATTTGTTCATGTTAAATGCACACTTAAATTCAATTTCTCAAATTACATCAAACTCAAATTTCAAAGTTCTTGCTACTGCAAAACATTCATCATGCTCTATGGTTGTTTTCAAAAATACAGACAACAAGATTTGTGCACCTTGGCATTCATTCATCAAATTCAACTCTCTCTTCACACAATCTCACCAAAATTTCTCTCAAGTGTTTAGAAAGGTTTATGAATTTATCACTCAAATCCTAGAACATGCATCACGCTACCATAGGCTTGAAAAAATTCTAGTTAGCAATCACAATGCAGTAAACACATACATTTTTGGAGGACTTTCGGGCTGTAATGGGACTTAGGTAAAGGTAGGACATTTTAGGATAGTAGGCTTTACCATTTGGAGTTAGGCATACATTTCCAGATTATTCTACCATTTTTTTTTTCTTCACCTTTTCATTATGGAGATTCTCAGACATTGACAGAAGAATCAAGAAGATATATTTTGTTTTTGTTTTTGTTTTAGTTTTTCTTCTTTCTTCTTTCATTTTATTTTTCTTCTTTTTAATTTTTTTTTTTATTTTTTATTTTCTTTTTCTGAGAATCACCACCACAAACTTAGAAAGTTGTTATCCCATGAGCAACCCCAAACTTAGAATTTTATCAAGACAAGGATTTTTTTCTACCTAACTCCAAGTAAGGTGATTTAATTAAAGTCAGATGTTATGCTTGTAATGTGGCTAGTAACCGAAATAAAAGGGCAAGGCTCAAAGGGGCTAGCAAAGGGTAAAATTTTCATAGGGTAGTTAGAAAGGCTCAAACGACCAATAAAATTGCCTCAATGTATGCATAAATTACAAGTGATGCAAGTCAGAATTAGTGCAAGTTCTAGAGGGATAACACATGTCTGGATAATCACACAACAAAGAATTTAAGTGTTTAGGCTCAAAAGCTCACAGCTAGGATAATAAGAGAGAGTATGAACAATCAAAATAAAGCCAACATGCTTCTGAAAAGTTAAAATTGTATTTTTGAAAAATTGATGACATATTAGCCTTCTACAACTATTTAGTAATCAAGAATGCATGCATTAGGAATGCTTGTCAACTTGAGCAATAACATAATCTAAGAAATGAAATTTAACTTGCAAAATCACAAACAGAAATTTTAAGATTAAGTGCAAGTCAATACGACTGTTTCATCATAGTACACATTTAGTGAAAGGAAATAAAAAGAACATAAAGATAAGAAAGTCACAATACACTAACATTAAACAAAGAAAACGAGAAAACGGAAAGAAACAGGACAACAGAAAGAAAAAAAAAAAAAAAGGAAAGAAAACTTCTCTCAGTTTAGTAGTTCAAGGATTCTCGTTTAGATCATCCGCTCCTGTTCCGCTATGGTCGCTAGTATACTGGTGAGGTGCAAATAGATTAGCATAAAACATGCCTCCTGATGTCTAGAAAAACGCTTCAGGCGCACGTTGTGTCATTTGGAGCTGTACGATCGCTTCTCAACGCATCTTTTTGATTCCTTGCTCATACCAAACATCAAAACTAAGAGAACTAGCAATTAGAGACTAAAATTGGAACTAAATGGAGTAAAATAAATGTGAAATGCAATAAATAAATACGGTGCAAAGGATATAAAATTGGGTTGCCTCCCAATAAGCGCTCGTTTAGTGTCTTGAGCTTGACGTCTCAACTA
>NC_021164.2:28750220-28753374 GCF_000331145.2 Cicer arietinum
TGGCTAAAACCTCTTTCACCTTCGGATCTTTACTTTCTTTAACAACATCTTGGGGTAGGCATACCACTCTTTCTAATGGCATAATGTGTCCTTGATGTTCACCTTCTTCATCGACTATCGAATTAAAAATGTCAATTCGGTGGCACCCTTCTCTTTCGTTTGAATGTTCCACGGCTTTTAAAATATTGAATGTAACTGTTTCCTCATTTACCTTAAAGGTTAAAGTGCCATCGGCTACATCAATCATAGCTCACCCTGTTGCTAGGAACGGTCTCCCCAAAATCAAAGGAATGTCATTGTCTTCCTCCATGTCTAGTACCACAAAATCCACTGGAAAAATGAACTTATCCACTTTAACCAACACATCTTCCACCACTCCATAGGGGTATTTCATTGAGCGATCCGCAAATTGTAGCATCAGTTGTGTGTCTTTGACTTTTCCAATGCCCAGTTTTTTGTATATGGAAAGGGGCATAAGACTTACACTATCCCCAAGATCACACAGAGCCTTCCCAAAAGTTCTATTTCCAATGGCACACGGGATTGAGAAGCTTCCAGGATCCTTGAGCTTCGGCGGCAGTTTTCTCTGTAGTATAGCACTACATTCTTCGGTTAGCATCACTGTTTCACCGCTGATTTTTCTTTTCTTTGATAGAATCTCCTTCATGAACTTGGTGTATGTTGGCATATGTTCTAGTCCCTCTGCAAAAGGAATGTTAATTTGTAATTTTTTAAAAACATCAAGGAACTTACCGAATTGTTTTTCTGTTTCTTCCTTTTTTAACCTTTAAGGAAACGGAAGTCGAATTTCTGGTTTTGGAAGTGGTTCCCTTTTTTGTACCACAAATTCTTCCTCCTTTTCAAGAGTGGTGTGCTCCTCCACTAAGGTCGGTGTGACTGTTTCTTCTGAGTGGGTTGTGCTTGAATTACTTACACTTTGTTTGGCTTTAGGCGGTACTTGTTCCCTTACCTTGCCGCTCCTTGTTGTCACGACATTGACACTATTTCGCGGATTCGGAATCGTGTCACTAGGAAAATTTCCAGTCGTTCTTTGTGCCATTTGTTGAGCAAGTTGACCCACTTGAGTTTCCAGATTCTTTATGGATGCAGAGTGATTTTTCTGGATGGCTCTTGACTCTTCAATGAAAGAATTTGTGATTGTCACTAATTTCAATTAAGTAAATAAATTAAATTCAATAGTGATATGGCAATCTCCGGCAACAGCGCCAAAAACTTGATAGCAAATCAGCAAGTGTACTGAATCGTTGCAAGTAATAATAAAACGGTAGTACCGAGTGTCGAACTCAAGGATTGCGTTTTACTATTGAATTATATTTAGTTACTAAAATTGAACAAAAGGTTCCCCAGTTGATTGAAATAATATTTAAAATTGACAGCAGTAGTAAAATTGATCCTTTATAAATTGAGAAAAATGTCAGGGATGAGTTTCACTTCGAATCCAACCTTGGTGTCTAATTTGATCCTAGTTATTGAATTCCTTTATTGAATTATTACCGAATTCTCTTTATTATTCTTGCCCTAATGTCTTAGTGACAGAACCTTTAATTCCAAAGTAACCCCTAATTCCTTAGTGGATTTAAGATTAGAATTAAGCATTACCGTATAGAAATTCTCTTGTAAATTATTGCTTTGCAACTAATTTAATTGGTTTCATGACCTGCACCTATGTCTAGACTACAAATTCATGAATTTCTCATCTCAAGCATTCGTAAAGTCCACTTCCGTTTCAAAATACAAATCGTAGAACATTTTAATGTTGATCAAGCAATAAAAAGCATTAAGCACAGAGATGAGAAAAACAATTCAATAAACTCATTCATATAACTAGAAATCAAATCAGAAAAATAAGGGTTTCATCTGGTTACACTCATCCCTAACAAATAGGGTTTAGTTACTCATGACAGAAATAAAAGAGATAAAGATTAGAGAAGAATTACAAGAAGGATTCATGAATGATTCTTGATAAAACTGCTCCAATGATGTTAGAAACGGCCGTCTTTGAGTTTCTATGCTAGGGCACAAGTCTCCCAAGTTCCCAAGATTCAAAAAGATGCATAAACAGTAAAAATTTGCGTTTTTATGATTGCTGATGCGCGTCACGCGCCCCATGCGTGCAGGGCGCGCTCCAGGCGCGCGTTGACAGACCTGAAACACGAGAAATGCGCTCCAGGCGCACAACATCTGTTGTCTGATGTATTTTGCATTTTTCTCATCTTTTACTTCTGAATTTGGTCCCGGTGTCTTCCTGAAAGTTGTAGATATGGAGCTTAGCTTTCATTAGCACTTGGAGTGACACTAATTGGACATCTAGAACTCCAGATATGGCTGAAATACTTCACATATATCATGTTGATTTTTCACCAAAATTCAGCACTGCACTAAAACAAAACGCAATGTAAAATTACGACAAATTCCTACTTAATCAACGAAATAAAAACAAAAAACATTTTATTAACTCAAAGAACAAAAATCAACAAAATGTATCAAATAAATCCTTAATTTAACTGATGATTGAGGATAAATAAGACTAAAACAGTGGGAAAATATGCATATGATGAAGAGTCATCACAACCCCAAACTTAATCTATTGCTTGTCCCCAAGCAACAATTAATTTCATATTTGGTCCTGTTAAATGCACACTTAAATTCAATTTCTCAAATTACATCAAACTCAAATTTCAAAGTTCTTGCTACTGCAAAACATTCATCATGCTCTATGGTTGTTTTCAAAAATACAGACAACAAGATTTGTACACATTGGCATTCATTCATCAAATTCAACTCTCTCTTCACACAATCTCACCAAAATTTCTCTCAAGTGTTTAGAAAGGGTTATGAATTTATCGCTCAAATCCTAGAACATGCATCACGCTACCATAGGCTTGAAAAAATTCTAGTTAGCAATCACAATGCAGTAAACACATACATTTTTGGAGGACTTTCGGGTTGTAATGGGGCTTAGGTAAGGGTAGGACATTTTAGGATAGTAGGCTTTACCACTTGGAGTTAGGCATACATTTCCACCTTATTCTACCATTTTTTTTTCTCCACCTTTTCATTATGGGGATTCTCAAACATTGACAAAAGAACCAAGAAGATATTATTTACCAAAGTACACAAACTGATTTTTTTT
>NC_021164.2:28753384-28789725 GCF_000331145.2 Cicer arietinum
TTTACCGAGGTGCTACCTATCACGGGTCAGACAATTTACCAAAAACGTAAATCGTAAACGTACCACCTATCACGGGTCAGTACTGTTTACCGAGGTGCCACCTATCACGGGTCAGCACGATTTACCAAAATGAAATGCATGAGCGTACACTAACTCCATCCACAACAATCGTCAAGCAAATGCCGATATTAAAAGATTCCCCATTTTTAATACTCATTTAACTTAAACGATTTTCACAATAAACATTAAGTAAACAAGACATTAAGAGATTCCCCATTCTTAATACTTATTTAACTTAAACGATTTTCCCAAACACGCATTAAGTAAACCGAGACATTAAAAGATTCCCCATTTTTAATACTCGTTTAACTCTAATGGTTTTCACGCCAACATTAAGTAAACGTAGACATTAAGAGATTCCCCATTCTTAATACTCGTTTAACTCTAATGGTTTTCAAATTCCACACAAAACAAACTCAAACCTATTATCAGATCCAATCCACAACTCACACCGTAACACATCCATTCATTTCTCCACAAAATCCAACCATACGCACATCAAATTTCATCAATATTAATTAAGAACACGTCAAATACGACGAACACAAATCAACACAATCCACCACTCAAATGCAACAAGTTTCATTTACTCAAAATCATACATAAATGAGTTTAAATTCATTTTCCACGAAACATTCATCAATATAACCAAAACATAACTTTAAGATTTTACCCATAAATCCTTAGATTCATTTTCCCCCAAAATCAACACTTCAACCCTAACAAATTCCTTTCCACACAACCACAGATAAGTCCCTAAATGCAAACTAGAAGTTTGGAAGGAGCCCTTACCTTCACGTTAGCTTTCACGTTCGATTACAAAATCGATTGGCTATCCGGTAAAATCTCCGCTCACAACGTCGCCTCCAAAGTTGGTTCCCTAGCACCGTAGCGTGGTAGTGAGCAACTTTCCCTTCTATCTCTTCAAACACAATTCCCTCAGGAACGTAAGTCGTAAACGTACTACCTATCACGGGTCCGTACTGTTTACCGAGGTGCCACCTATCCCGGGTCTGCACAACTTACCAAACACAATTCCCTCAGGAACGTAAGTCGTAAACGTACTACCTATCACGGGTCCGTACTGTTTACCGAGGTGCCACCTATCCCGGGTCTGCACAACTTACCAAACACAATTCCCTCAGGAACGTAAGTCGTAAACGTACTACCTATCACGGGTCCGTACTGTTTACCGAGGTGCCACCTATCCCGGGTCTGCACAACTTACCAAACACAATTCCCTCAGGAACGTAAGTCGTAAACGTACTACCTATCACGGGTCCGTACTGTTTACCGAGGTGCCACCTATCCCGGGTCTGCACAACTTACCAAACGTAAATCGTAAACGTACTGCCTATCACGGGCCCGTACCGTTTACCAAGGTGCCACCTATCACGGGTCTGCACGATTTACCAAAACATACATAAGTAAATGAGACATTAAGAGATTCCCCGTTCTTAATTCTCATTTAACTTGACGATTTTCAAAACAAAACATTCAGTAAATAAGTCATTAAGAGATTCCCCATTCTTAATACTCATTTACTTAAGCGATTTTCAAAAACAAACATTAAGTAACCGAGACATTTAAGAGATTCCCCATTTTTAACGCCCAGTTAACTTAAACAATTTTCAAAAACAAATATTAAGTAACCGAGACATTAAGAGATTCCCCATTCTTAACGCCCAGTTAACTTAAATGATTTTCAAAACAAAATATTAAGTAACCGAGACATTAAGAGATTCCCCATTCTTAACGCCCAGTTAACTTAAACGATTTTCAAAAACAAAGGTTAAGTAACCGAGACATTAAGAGCTTCCCCATTCTTAACGCCCAGTTAACTCAAACGATTTTCGAAAACAAAGGTTAAGTAACCGAGACATTAAGAGATTCCCCATTCTCAACGCCCAGTTAACTTAAACGATTTTCAAAAAAACAAATATTAAGTAACCGAGACATTAAGAGATTCCCCATTCTCAACGCCCAGTTAACTTAAACAATTTTCAAAAACAAATATTAAGTAACCGAGACATTAAGAGATTCCCCATTCTCAACGCCCAGTTAACTTAAACAATTTTCAAAAACAAATATTAAGTAACCGAGACATTAAGAGATTCCCCATTCTCAACGCCCAGTTAACTTAAACAATTTTCAAAAACAAATATTAAGTAACCGAGACATTAAGAGATTCCCCATTCTCAACGCCCAGTTAACTTAAACAATTTTCCAAACAAAATAATAAGTAACCGAGACATTAAGAGATTCCCCATTCTTAACGCCCAATTAACTTAAACGATTTTCAAAAACAAATATTAAGTAACCGAGACATTAAGAGATTCCCCATTCTTAACGCCCAGTTAACTTAAACGATTTTCAAAACAAAATATTAAGTAACCGAGACATTAAGAGATTCCCCATTCTTAACGCCCAGTTAACTTAAACGATTTTTCACAAACAAACACACATTAAGTAAACAAGACATTAAGAGATTCCCCATTCTTAATACTCATTTAACTTAATGGTTTTCAAATTCCACACAAAACAAACTCAAACAAATTCTCACATTCAATTCATAATTCACACCAAAACACATCAATCAACAAACATCAAGTATGAACATGCCAAATACGATGAACACAAATCAACATAATCAATTTCATTTATTCAAAATCTTACATACGTGAGGTAAATTCATTTTTCCCAAAATAATACTCCAATCCTAACAAAATTCGTTTCCACACAACCACATATAAGGCCCTAGATGCAAACTAAAAGTTTGGAAGGAGCCCTTACCTTCGCGTTAACTCTAACGTTCGTTTCCGGTACCGCGAGCAAATCCGGTAAAAATCTCCACTCGCAACGTCGCCTCCAAATTGGTCCCCTAGCACCGTAGCGTGGTAGTGAGCAACTTTCCCTTCTAACTCTTCATGAAATGAAGCTTGGATCTAGAAGAAACGGAGGGGTTTGTGTTTGAATCTCAAATACCGTTTTTCTTCGTTTTCGGATCAAAGAGGAAGAGTGGAGTTGCGAAACCTTTGTTCTAACTCTCACCCAACCTTGGGTTACTAGTTTTGAAGAAAAGAAAGCGACGAAAATGAAAATGGGAGAGGGAAGAAAAAATGGTCGCGGCGCAGGGAGAGGAAGAAGATGAAGTTTTGGATTTTCTTTCCTTCCTTTTTCCTTTCTTTGTTTTTCCTCCCTTTCTATTTCCTTCTTTCCTTTATATAACCTTTTCTTTTCCTTTTCCTTCCTTCTAATTTCCTTTCTTTCTATTATCTCCAAGCAAACATATATATATATTAAATATAACTTAACAAATATCTCAAAATATCTAGATATTTGTTAAATTACCATTTCACCCGTAACGCATTAAATTCTCCGTAAAGGATTTACCGCACTTAATTTAAATTTATTTATCGACGAGTAATTCTAAACGGTGTCAAAATAACTTTTTGATCCTATAAACTCCATAATATTATTAACTTTGGCTAAAAAGCCTCCGAGCCAAAATCCAAAACATATGAAATACGTAACGTGTACTTTATAATTATGGGTCTTACAAAATATCTCAAAATATCTAGATATTTGTTAAATTCCCATTTCACCCGTAACGCACTAAATTCTTCGTAAAGGATTCACCGCAGTTAATTTAATTTATTCATCGACGAGTAATTCTAATCGGCAATAAAATATCTTTTTGATCATATAAACTCCAAAATATTAATAACTTTGGCTAAAAAGCCTCCGAGCCAATATCCAAAATACACTGAAATACATAAAGTATACTTTAAAATTATGGGTCTTACAGCAGCAGTACTTCATGTGCTCTTAAAGTTCCAATTAATTCCTCCAGAGGAAGTGATTCAAGGTTCTTGGCATGGCATATGGCTGTTACCATTGGTCTCCATATGATTGGAAGACTTCTCATCGTTTTTCTTACCCTTTCTTGTACTAAGTAAGCTTTACCAAGAGAACGAATTTCATTTACTATTGTTGTGAACCTTGAGTACATTTCATCAATAGTTTCTCCTTCTTGCATTTCAAACAGTTCGAATTTCCTTATGCCAATGTGTATTCTTGTTTCATTGACATGGCTGGTTCCTTCGTGATAGGTTTGTAGTGTATCCCATACTTCTTTAGCAAATGTGCATTTATCAACTCTTTCACTTTGTTCCCTACTCAAAGCACACGATAAGAATAATTGAGCATTAGAGTTTAGAAGTATCTTAATTTTATCATCAATTGTCCAGTCTGCTTCTTTCTTTGCAGCACAGGTTGAATCATTTTGATCAACTTTTGGTATGAAAGTTCCATCTGTAATGATGCGCCACATTCTTGTATCTTGAGATTTTAGAAACAGCTGCATCTCATTCTTCCAGAAGTAATAATCAGATCCATCAAAGTAAGGCGGTCTATTTGAAGATCCTCCTTCAACAATGTATTTTGCTTTCGATATCTTTTCTTATAGATCTTTTCTCTAGCACTTTTTAGGTGTTTTTAATATTTCTAGAGACCATGTTCTGATGCCAATTGAATTAGTAATGTTGATTTACATGGAAGAGGGTTTGAATTGTAAATGTTCTTATTTAAAAATTTCTAAAAAAATTTAAGGATTTAACTCAATAATGATATTGGTTAAGAAAACACAAAACGAAAACCGTTCTTGGTTTTTACCAGAAAATGGAGAATGTTCTTGGTTAGCTTGAAAAACAGAAATTCGGTTTATGTTTTAATTCAAGTAATTAATCAGGCTTAATAAATAAGGAGAAATAATACCACACAAGGATGTATCCTGGTTCAACCAACTTGGGCTACATCCAGTCTTCACAGCTGTGAGTTTTTCCACTAAGTGTTTAAAACAAAAAAACCTTCTTGGTTTTACAGCACCTAATTCAGATCAGCCTTGATCTGTTACAAGCTCTATTTCTTTCCACCTAGAAACATATTTAATCAATTCACCTATCAGCCTTGATAGGATTTCAAACAATCTATTCAAACTATATTAAACTCTTATAGTTTGAGTTTTACAATAATGATGAGATTGTTTTGAAAGAATCTGAGATGTCTCAACTCTTGTTTGAGATTCAATTCTTTATAAAGAATTCAGTACAATAATAATAAAGTAATATGTATAATCAGAACTGAATATTTCTTTGAGAAAATGTGAATTTCGAGTATATGAATAAGAATGATTTGTAAGACTTCATAGCACTTGAACTTCTTATATTTTACTGAGCGTTGGTGGTCTGCTGTCGCACACGGGTCAAATACAATTGATAAAATGTAAATAGAGATAATAACTGGAATCGTTTCGCAAGGACTTCTGATATAATAATAATAATAATCGAATTGAAAATTGAAATTAAGAAGGGTTTTTTTTATTTTTTATTTAACAGATGAGCAAAATGGCTTAATCTTATAAAATTAATCTTCCATGAAATTAAAACAAAACTGTTTATTTCTTGTAGCAATTTAAATCCTAATTTTTCCGTTCTTAGAAAAGAAACAAAACTGCCAATATATAGTACTTGATATTGGGCTTTAGGGTTTATGGTTTAAAAACAAGTGGCCCGCTAATTAAAATTATTACAAAAAACCATATTACAAAATCGGCATTTTAGGCCCAGTATAGTTCGAAATTGGTAATTTCTTCCAACACAAAATTTGTAGCTCAGATGTTTATCTTTCCAATGCTTGCTCATATGCGCCAATCCGATGTCTAGAGCTCAACTTATGACCTACAAAGCGAGAAAGAGTGAAATTATGACTTACAGAAAGAGTCAAGTTCTGGCGTAACTAGCAATCATGAGTGAAATTATGGCGTAACACACAAGAAAAAAAAACTGAAAAAATGTATTTCATTCATGATAAGGCTCAAAAAATCTCACAAAGGTTAATGACTTATCACAAATGATACACAATTTAGCATTTTAATCCAATTTATTTTACCATGAATGCAAAAATACTATCCAACCATGTCAGTCCAAACAAACTCTCAATATTTACAACCATAAAATCTAATGAAAAAGCATGCGATGCAATGTCCATTTTTATTTATTTATTTTTTTTTTTTTTTTTTTTTTTTTTTTTTTTTTACTTTTTTTTTGAAATATAACAAATAAAATCATAACAAATAAAATCATAACAAATAAAATCCTAAGTAATACCCCCACACTTAAATTACACATTATCCTCAATGAAAGTAACAAGTATAAAATAAGAGTAAGGAAAGGGAGCTCCTTGTTTAAACTTCAGTGTAGGTGGGCTTTTCCAAGGAGAATTCTTCTATGGTAGCATCTTCAAGCATAGAGTTCTCATGGAATAGCTTGAGGCGCTGTCCATTTACTACAGAATTTCCATAGATATGGATCCTCCCACAAATAGTACTTAGCGTCACTTTTAAGTTTGTGTATTTTTGTTCTGGATGCATCTGCAGGAATGACTCCAACAACTAGATTATTAACTAAATCAGCAAACCAAGGAGTTATCTCATGCAACTGCAGTAGTTGCTCATCAGGAAAGTCATCTTGAATGGTGATGGGGTTCTCATCCATTTATATTCTGCTCAAATGATCTGCCAGCAAATTTTCAGCTCCACTCTTATCTTTAATCTCTAAATCAAATTCTTGGAGTAACAACATCCACCGGATCAATCTCGGTTTTGCTTCTGGTTTCTTCAACAAGAACTTCAAAGCTGCATCAATTTTTGTTCTAGCAGTTTTCAAGAATGGTTTGCCTAAGATGATAGGCGTCATGTTGGACTTATTCTCTCCCCCCATGTCCAGAATGTAAAAATCTGCAGAAAATATCAATTCATTAACTCGAACAAGTACATCCTCCACAAGTCCAGCGGGACGAGCATTACTTATGTTCGCCAATTTAATGGTAACACATGTACTCTGTAAAGGTCCAAGAGCAAGAGAGTTAAAAATAGATGTATGCATAACATTAATGGAAGCTCCTAAATCTAACATAGCATTTTCAAATTGACTATTGCATATGGTACATGGAATGGAAAAAGTTCCTGGATCTTTGCATTTCTGAGGCATGGGATGAATGAGGGATGAAATATTTCGCCCATTTTTCTCAACATCAACAGTTTCAGATATCAAAGTATCCTAAGTCCAGCGGGACGAGCATTACTTATGTTCGCCAATTTAATGGTAACACATGTACTCTGTAAAGGTCCAAGAGCAAGAGAGTTAAAAATAGATGTATGCATAACATTAATGGAAGCTCCTAAATCTAACATAGCATTTTCAAATTGACTATTGCATATGGTACATGGAATGGAAAAAGTTCCTGGATCTTTGCATTTCTGAGGCATGGGATGAATGAGGGATGAAATATTTCGCCCATTTTTCTCAACATCAACAGTTTCAGATATCAAAGTATCCTCAAAAACCTTGTTATTTTTCACTACAGTTTCAGGTACCTTTGGTATTTCAACACCTTTCCCAGACCTCAATGTAATTGAACTGACATTGGGAGCATTTGTATTTACTACTGACTGTGCAGGCAATTGGTTTGACCTTTGAGTCTGCTATTGATTGATTGAAGTGGCTAGCTGACCAATCTTTGTTTCCAAATTTTGAATGGTGGAATCTGTTCTTTGTTGAAATTGGAGATTCTAGACAGCCATATGTTTAACGAGGTCCTCTAATGGAGGTGCATTGTTTTGCTTTTGAGGAATATTTTGCTATTGCTGCCTAGGTTGTTGTTGTGCAGATAAATTCCCCTATCTCAAGTTGGGATGGTTTCTCCAACCAGGATTGTACCTGTTAGATGATAGATCGTAGTTGGCTTGAGGATTGTATATATTTGTTGCATATGCTTGAGGAGCATCAACAATTGGATCTTCTTGCAATGTAGGACATGAATCTGAATGATGCTCTGGAGAAATGCAAATACCACTACTTAGGTTTTACCTATTGCCAATTTTTTTACTAAAGACGTAAGCTCATCAAGTTTTCCTTCTAAATTCTTGTGGGAAGAAGCTTGAATTTCATTCCCACCCTTGGTCAACACTATTGAATTGCTTCTAGTTGTAAATTGCTGAGAATTAATGGACATGTTCTCAATCAAAGCCCTTGCCTCTTCTGGGGTCTTATTGACAAGCGCTCCCCCACTAGTAGCATCCAAAATGCTTCTATCCATAGATAGCAAGCCTTCATAAAAATATTGGATGAGCAATTGTTCAGAAATATGGTAATGAGGACAGCTTGACACTGATGTCTTGAATCTCTCTCAATACTCATGTAATGATTCCCTGTCAATCTGCCTAATGCCATATATTTCTTTTCTGATTGAAGCAGCTCTTGAGGCAGGAAAGAATTTTTATAGAAACAATATCTTGAGATCATTCCAACTTGTAACAGAACCTGGTTGAAGGTAGTATAGCCAGTCCTTGGGAGCATCTTGGAGTGAAAATGGGAAGGCTCTCAGCTTAATGTGGCTTTATGTGACTCCTTGAGGCTTCATGGTAGAACACACAATATGGAATTCCTTCAAGTGTTTGTGGGGATCCTCAACTGCAAGACCATTAAACTTTGGAAGCAAGTGTATTTTAAACCATATTTAAGTTCAAATGGTACAGTAACTTCAGGATATGTGATACATAATGCATTATAATTGACATTAGGTGCAGCAAGTTGTCTTAAGGTTCTATTATTCGCATCAGCCATATTTTGCAACAAGTTGTCAATTTCAGTATCTGACTCTAACTCGTTAACACTAGTAGCTCTATTAAGTCTACGATGTAAATAAAATGTCCTATCTATTTCAGGTTCAAGAGAATAAAGATTCACATAACTAGCCCTAGTCATGCATCATCATAACAATGCAATACAAAATAACAATTCTGAAAATTCCAACAATGTCCCGAATGCTAAAATTAAAGTGAAAAATAGAAAACCCTATCAAATAAAATCCAAAAAATATAAAAATACCACCAAAAATTTCTAAAAATCAAAAAACGGAAACACAAATTTTTTTGGAATTTTTGGAGAATATGAAAAATTCAAAAATATTCAAAAAGGGTCTAAACGAAGGAATTTGGGATTTTGACTGTCGTTAGCGTATAATGAACTTATACAAACTCCTATTCCTTGATTTTTTTTCTTCTGATTTTCTGGTGAAATTTCGGAGCAATCTGAGACAGTCGCCTAAAAATATGGTTAATATTATTATCAGAAAGTCCCCGGCAACGGCGCCAATTTGATCCGATGTCGCACACGAGTCAAATACATTTGATAAAATATAAATAGAGGTAATAACTCGAATCATTTCGCAAGGACTTCTGATATAATACTAATAACCGAATTAAAAATTGAGATTAAAAAGGGGTTTTATTTTTGATTTAACAGATGAGCAAATTGATTAATCCACTTATTCGAGTTTCAGACCTATCACAGATTCTATCAATGAGTTTAATTTCTAATTTGTGATTTTATTCTTATTTGACTATAGAATTGATCAAACAAGCGTAATCAATCATATGTGATTTAGGTTTCTTTGATTGGATTAAGCATCACAATCATCAAAATATTACAATTAATGATCAAGCGTCGCAAAATTATAATTCAATTAAATTAGAAACCGAAATCAAATTCTATCAAATAAATTTAATCAATCCTATTGAAATTCAATTTAAGCAATCAAATATCAATATAATCAAATAAACAAGAATAGAATCATGAATCGAAATTGACAGTGTAACATGAGTCTCAAAGTGTTAATGAAACTCTGAACTCGTGGACTAATCTTATAAAATTAGCTTTCCGTGAAATTAAAATAAAACTGTTTATTTCTTGTAGCAATTTGAATCCTAATTTTTTCGTTCTTAGAAAAGAAACAAAACTGCCAATATATAGTATTTGATATTGGGCTTTAGGGTTTAGAGTTTAAAAACAAGTGACCCGCTAATAAAAATTATTACAAAAATCCAGATTACAAAATCTGCAATTCAGGCCTAGTATAGTTCGGAATTGGTCTTTTCTTCCAACACAAAAGTTGTAGCTCAGATGTTTATCTTTCCAACGCCTAATCATATGGCCCAATCTTATATCCAGAGCTCAGGTTATAACCTACAGAGCAAGGAAGAGCCAAAATACAAATATTAAAATTAAAATGCAAATAATAAAATTATAATTCAAATTCAACCCAAAGTTTAGAAACAAGCTAAAAATATTAATCTAAGCTATAAAGAGCTTTTAAAATACCAAACTAAAAAGCTAAAACATGTGCCCAAATGCTATGATCAATTGGCCTTTATTTTATAGGCGTTTTTGGAGCATTTAATGATGGTCAAAAGAGTTGTTGGAAGTGCTCTGTCTTTTTTACCAAAACCAATATATGTGAATAAAAATATTCACCCTTTGAATACTTTTTTTTTAAATCTGTTTGATTGGGCTGGTTTATTCGTTCTTGATCAGATTTCTCTTGTGTTTAATGATCCTTTATGCTTCACATAAATTTGTTGATGCTAAATCTTTGATCTGGAGACTCGATTATGTTCAAATTAGTTTGGAGAATGATGATGAACAACTACATAAATAAGGAGATTGATACTGAGCTTTCGCGGAATCATGGAGATTCATAATCGATCTGGACTGTCAGTCTTGTACTTTTTGGAGTATGATGATCAATCTGGAGGTTCAGTGTTTGATCATTCTTGATGACTTCCTGATCAATCTAGATGACTTGTACAAATCAAGATTGATTAACTTTCCTGACAGTTAAGTTGGAGAAGGTTCATACTTGTTTTAACTTTCTTGATACATGAGCTTTTATCTTAGTGATTCGAATGCCTTCTTTGACTAGAATGGATCCTACTTGTTCCTTGACAAGTACTAATAACATTAGCATGAAATTTAGAGGCAGAATCTTCTTTGAACTAATGGAGATTGATTGATCTTGAGGATGTGATGATTAGTCTTGATCCTGGAGAACATTCTTCGTTTTGTCCATAAGGTTCTTGTTTATTTATCTGTTCAATTTTTTATCTGATTTTTTTGCTTTTCTTGATTCCTATCTTTTAATTAATTCACTCAAAAGCACAAGTTAAATTAACATAACATTTTAGAATCATAATTAACATTTGTAATTAACCTTTGTCTATTTTCATCAAAACTTTAATTTGAGAGTTTGTCCTAACAACTAATTCATATAGAGTCACTCATGATGGTAACCCGACCTAAAAGACTGGAAATCTAAAGAAATAGGTTCAATGGATAATAATAAGTTGTGAAGTGATATGAGATGAACATGCTATTATAAATCAGAGAAGCATGATTCTTGAAGCGATGAAAGGATGAGATCATAGAAACTCTTAATGAGATATATACTCTATATGGAGTGGAGTACCTAGCTACATGAGTACTCTTGATAGACTCATCTATGTGAATGTGAAAATGGGGTTTCTACCTATGGTATTTAAAGGCAGAATTCCTTGAGCATTCACTATACTGGGATAGAGGTGAAGGACCATTAATGCATGGGCTTTTGAGAATACACCATATGAAAAGATTGTGTGTGGGTTTGATGTCAGAGATAGAGTTCGAGACTACGAGTCACTCTTGTTGAATCTGAATCTTACTTACTATGCAAAGGTTCAAGTCAAGAGACACATTTGTTTATGCACGATCTAATATAAGCGTTTGACTCTATTTCAGAAACACTTTTTTAAATTCAAGTGGGGGATTGTTGGAACATAGAGTATGTTAATGTGTGAATTGAAAATTGTTGAAGCCCCACATTGGAAAATTCTCATATTTTGAGTAGTTTTCAACTCTATAAATACTAAAGTCTCACATTGGATAAAAAACATATGTGAGTTTGTTTCCATCACTATATAAAGAGTGTCAAACTATTGTGAAAAGTACACCAAATTTTGATGCATTTTCCAACTTTCTCTTTTCTCTCTTTTTTATTATGCTCGACTGATTTCCGAGCCACTTATCCCCCTTCTTTTTGTCCCTTCGATCTTTATGAGCGATTTTGTATCATTGTCCTATCTGTTTCTAGAGCGGTTGTTATGTCGTAGTTCCGTCGATTTTTTAATAGTCATAATACCACTATGAGCGGTTTTTGTGTCGTAGTCCTTTTGATTTATGAGTGGTCATAGTACCATATTGCGAGTGACTTTAATCGTCAAATTGAGAGTGGCTTTAACCACCAAATTGAGGGTGTAATTCTAGAACGGTTTTCTACGGTGCAACGGAACTTCGATACAGTGAATCTGAGTTATTTTATCTAGGGGACTTCGTGGTTGATAGTCTACCTTGCACAATTTGGACAGTACCGCGAAACATCTTAAAGAGAGTGACCTAGTCCGCGACTCAACCCAGTAATATCTTTAGTGACATAAATTGGAATTTTTAAACAGTTTTCCAAAACTCAAAAACACATTGATGTGGCTTACTGGACAAAATGCAAACAATTTAATTGAATAGATGCTTTTTTTTTGTAGTCAATAGGGGATTCCCTCTAAAGCGACTTTTTTTTTGTAGTCGACATTGAATTATCTCTAAAGCGGTTGTAATTTGGTATGAGGTCCATAGTAGTAAAAAAAAAAAACATTTGAAGTAATAATTTAGGGTCCTTAGAGAGAGTAGAGAAGAGAAGTCGGTGAAAAAAAGAAGAAAAAAGAGAGAGAGAAAAGTCATTGGAGCAATGAAGCTTATGCAAAAGCTAATACTTTGTTACTTACTATCATATTTACTTTGGTTTGTATGATGAAGGTACGAACTTAAATCATTTTCTAAGTTTTCTATGGTGTCTTTATCATTTGCTTGTTCAAATCAAGAAATTGTTAGTTCAATATTGAAAATAAAATAAACATAATATTTTTTTTTCAATTAAATGATTTACATATAGAGATTCAGAAAATTAAAAAAGGATAAAAGTGATGGACTAAAGATGTTAATTGGTCATTAACGTCACATGAATGTTACAAAAAACGTTAATTGACGAAAGGAAACATGGACCAAACATTTAAATATGTTTTTAGTCTCTATAAATATAATAGTTTTCAGTTTAAATATGTTTTTAGTCCCTGAAAAATATTTTTTCCACGTTTGGTCTATGTTTCTCTTTATCAATTACGTTTTTTACAACGTTCAAAAACATATTTAAATTTAAGTAATATGATATTCTCAATCTGTTTTTCATTGACACAGCCTAGAATATTGGTGCAAATTTATGGGTATACTATGCCTATGGAATGCAAAAGAAAAGGAATACCCAGCTAAGAATAGTATCTTTTTAGAATATTTTGACAAAGTTCAATTTAATCCACATTAACTTATAAATAGATCATCGTTATAGAATATGTGTGCAAATGCGGGTGGATAGCATATAAGGGCGATGTTCTCCTAGCTCCCAAAAGTCTTGGTAATTTTTAATATAATTTAAAATTTTATAGTGTAAAATATCAATTTCGTAGTGAAAAAATGAAAATTAATGATATTACCAAAAAGTATCTTTTTACACAATTTGAGGAAATACTGAAAGATGAATCAGTAACCACCAAAATATATAATCACACATCGTGTTTGAAATTAAGTTTGGTAGCTTATATATTAATGTGCATTGTGACGTGGATGAGTTACTATAAATAAAACTTAATGTTGGTGTGTTAAGGGCACATTAGTAGGGACGTAGGGTCGGGTGATCACCGTCCCCAGTTACTAACAATTTTTTTAAATTAAAATAATATGTATATCTTTCACCTTAAATATTAATTGTAAGTGTATTATAATTTTGTTCAGAAATATAAAAATTAAACTAATGATCAAATAACCTCAACAATAAAACAAAATCTAAATTAATTAAATTAATTTTTTTTCTGTGTTCGAATTTAATTTAAATTGAACCAAAATAAATTTATTCTATTTGATTTGAATATAATTTCACTTCATATGAAAATTAACCACCGATATATAAATAAAATTAAATTATATTAGTAGTATTATCTTAAATATGATTGTATTTAAAGATTTTTTTAATTATCTGTATACTATTTTTTTATTATATTTTAAAATGTATTTATGTAATTATTTTAATAGTATAAAAAATATAATATTGAAAAAAGAAAATTTTATATTTTAAAATAAATATCTTAATTTTTGTTAAATTCAACCTGATTAAACATAACAAAATCAACATGCTATCCATCTATATATGTTTAATTTTGTGAAAAAAATTATAAAAACTCAACTATATTAACTATCTTTTTTATTTAGATTGTATCCTCTCCAAACATATAAAACAAATCAATATGTTATTCCCTTTAGGCCATGCATAAAACGATGGGGGCACATGACTCTATCATCAACCAATTGTTAGATAAAATTTTACTTCTACTCCATATTTCTACTCTAATCTCACATTTTATACAAACTATCCATTTTATCTTTTTCTTAAATAATAGCAATCTTTTTACTTTATTAAATTTAATTTGAGTTTCAAAAAACTTTTTAAAAAAATCCAAAACATATAACTTTTAAAAACTTAAACTTTATACCAGAAAACGTAGCTTCCAAAAAGTTTTTTAAAAAAAAAAATCAATATACAAAGTTTAAAGTTTAAATCATGTATCCTACTAAAACACAATCTGTACCGATACACAATTTTAATACACACAAAACACATTGTATACAAAAATTCCGAAACACATGAATTCTCACTATAAATATATTTTATATAAAATTTAGGGAAACGAGTATAAACGTGGAGATACAGAAAAAAGTTTGCATTGTTAAAAGGATACTGGTGTACGAACAACATTATCTCTAAACCAACAGTCACATCAAATTCATTTCCTTACTACAAAGAAGTCCATAATTTGGCCCATGTGGCTACACATTCAGCTTACACTAAAAACTTGCATGATGATACCACAAAAATTGCTCAAACATAAACTAAAGAACGTTGAGAGAATTTTAAAAAAGTCACTAGTTGGAACCAGAAATCTAATATAGGAAAACTTAGTAAGATGTCTCTATCTTATAAAAAAGTCTTCGATGTTAATTTCTACATCTACTACTCATTGAAATTGTAATGATATTAGGTTTCTCTTACAAATAAAATCCTTCTTCTAAAAGAGAATAAGAATTTCATATTAGATTTTATCAGCTATAAAATGAGTCATCCTATACCAAAGGACAAAGGTGAACACATTTTTTATGAATCAGAACTCAACCACATAACCAGAAAACTAATTTAACTATTTAATAAAAATAAATAAGTAAAATAGAAATTATTTGCAATAAATAATCAATAAAGTCATTCATGAAATATGCAAACAAGATGCAACTTTGGGCAGTTCTCTCGTTCTTCAAGTTACCTGAAAAACAATGGAGGTAGAGCTAAAATTCTGGAGCACTGACCCCTACCGAGAATCTTATAAATTCGTATTATAACTATTCATTGAAAGAAAGCCACAGCTTTCATTAATTATTAATCTTGCAAAATATTCTACAAATTGTATTAAGCATTTAATTTGCCTCAATTCAATTGGCAATTAAACTTGTTGCAGATACAAGGAAGGGTTCAAGTCAAAATCGATGTTATTAAAACCCTATATCCTCAAATATATAGTTTACTGAAAGATTTATCAGAAGTAGAAAATTAAATTATTGTACTCATCACAATCATTAGCACTTTATGCAGGATGTCTAAATCTATTAAAACCTATTGGAAAAGAGCAGGGAAAAATAAATAATTCTAACCGCTATTCAACTCACTCTTCAAAAGCTGAGCAGAGTACCTGGTGAATCAAACCATCTCAAAAAATTCATGATCTCAAACAAATTTGGCAACTACCCACCAGAGCTTAATGTTCAAAATTTTAAGCCCCAGCCTTTGGTTTCGATTTTTGTTTCTTAGCATCCAACGATGACAACCCCTTGCCAAGTCCAACTGGAGCCTGTTCTTGCACAGCCACAGATTCACTTTTTTCAGCAGCAGTTGAATCATTTGAAGGAGTGCCATTCGCTTCCTTTTTTGCTCTATTTGCTTCCTTTGCTACATCTACCTTCATTGCTCCATCTGTGTTTCCATTGTCTGCAGCATCAGGAGTCGTACCAGAATTTATGATATTCATAAGTTGTGTAAAGGGCGGCAAGGCCTGAACCGGCACACCATGAGGACGTACTAAGAGACCTCTTGCTGCAGCTTTCTTCCTAACTTCTGCAGCTGCGCGGGCAGCCCTTTCATCAATTCCCCTTCCTCTAGGGAGAGCTTCACCCATCATTGCAGCATTGATGGATTTGTTAGCAGATGCACCCGAACTTCCTGATCCCCCAGCAACTGCAGCAGCTTGGAATGCATGTATCAAATCAGGATGTGCCTGTCATTATATAAATTAATCTTGTCAGCAAAAAGTACGCCATAGCAATGAGAAAAGTTTAAGAATAGGATACCCATTCAGGAAACCAATACAAGAACAAAATGCATTTATTTCTAATTTTCTAGCATCTCAGGAACCTTCTATGGTTCGATACATGTTGGATATTTGACAGGTCACCTAGTCATTTTATATGCTATAGGTCACATAGTAGAGAAATTTGATCAAGAAATCTGCTAAATCTATTGAGTACGCAGTGTTGGCGATAAAATAATTGTCAGATAATATTGTTTAGCGTACCTTCAAGATATCAATAGCCTTCTGAGCTGAAGCTGCATTCAGAGCTTGACCTTTTTGCTTCTGAGCATTCATCTGCCAAAACAAGTAGTGCAATGTTGATCATACAAGAATTGAATGCAAGATTTTACTTTGTAAAACTTATTGCCATTTTCTAGAATCACTTTTCCCCCTCTCCTTCATAAAAAATGCAAACACATGCAAGAAAAACTCCATCTCTCTTCCTCCTTCTCAAGTGATCGTTCCCTGATTTTCTGTAAACTAATGTCTAATTCAACTAATTACTGTAATAATCTCTTAATTCTCCCTTTGTAATTTAAGATGAGAAACATGTTTGAGGTAAGCACTGTGAATAGATTGATGGATTCCATTTGATAAAGTATTACTCCATGAGTCAAGTACAAATACCTGTAGTTCACGCATCTTAAATGTGTTCATCCAGTTCTGTGAGTCTCGTGTCCTTGAATCGTCTTCACCAAGTTGTTTGACAAGTATATCATATGTTTTCTTCTCATGCTGCCACACAAAATGCCAAAATCAGTCAACCATCCACTGTTACAACTAGTAACCTATTCTTCCACTAAATATATATACCTGGTGAGAGAGCTTGAAAGCACCCATACAATTAAATGCGATGGCAAGAGCATGATAACAAACAGCAGTCTGAATATGTTCCTCCCCAAGAAGCCTTTCATTTTTCTTTAAAGCTTCTTGCAGATAACGAAGAGCTGTGTTCATCTTTCCTATATCTTGATACATCATTGCGACATTTATGAAAGTTGCTGCAACATCAGGATGATCTGGCCCTGATGATAAACTTAACAAAAGCAAAGCACGGGACATATGGCGAAGGGCGAGTTCTGTCTGGTTAAGTCCATGGTAAAACAGAGCCATATTTCCATAGCTGCACCAACAGTAATAAGAATCACAAAATGTTCTAGAGTAGATATCTTTATGAACATACACTCAACTTTAAAAACTGCACTCAGTCCTTGAACCAATTAGAAGAGATTCAAAGTTTAAGGGTCTAATCGGGTAGAACCAGCTTCTGTACATGTACATTTATGATTGTGAATACAGATATGTAAGAAAATATGTAATATAATATGCCAACAGCACATTGAGGTACTAAACATAAAATGATAGAAACCAACAGTATCAGAAAAATTTACTAGTAACAACATTCATCAATCAGAAAAACAAAAAAAAAGCCAAAAAGAAGTTAAAATAGGTTCACAAAAAAAGTTGAACCAGATTGAATGGTGACACTGGCTTCTGATCTTCCAGATTTAGAGGTCTGACCAGTCTAGTCATGTATTCGAAACCATATATACACATCTCAACCCAATTTTGTTTTGTTGGCCAGAGTAACATACCAATTTGGCTTGACATAATTACAGCAGATACAACCATAGCAATAAAGAATAAGAAGGTAGAATGTATAATCTCGAAAGGTTATGCAGACGAGCCAAGATAAATGGAATAGAGATTAATGCCTGTGAGCAGTGTCAGGATGATCTAGACCAAGACAACGTTCATTTATAATTAGCTCCTTGTGTTGTTGCATAATAGCTCCAGCCATATCTCCAGCATGATACAAAACCATGGCAAGATACCTGAAATTTAATTAGCTCTATTGAGATCAAATGCACAACACACAAATAAATCATCTGAAAATAGATCTTCATAGATCATCCTGAAATGAAGGCCACAAAGGACACGAAAGTTGGCTATAAATCTTAAAATGTTAAGCAACTGAAATGAAGTTGCATACATTATCCCAAGTCTTAAAGCAGCATGGCAAGCAAAAACATTTAAGATCATAAGACATGATAGAAATAAGTATTGACATACCGACAACAGTTAGCAACCTCTCGATGCATAGGACCAGTAACCTGTAGGTTTTTTAACAACAATTATTTTATGCTCAAGCAACTCATTCATGTGAAGAAAAAAATACTGAATTTCATGCCTGTTGTAAAATGGAAAATGCCTCTGAAAATAAAGTGTATGCTTCACTGAGCATGCCCTGCATCAAACAAAAGCTTACACATCAGCATGTTCTGTCAGGAAAAACATACAGGCACACAAATCATTAACCAAAATTCATAATTTACGAATTTATATTATAGTACAGTATGTAACACATATTCACCAAAAAAAAATCTCAGTTTGTGGTCCTAAAAATAATGCTAAACACACTAACCATCATTTTGAAAAGTACATAAACATGTCATGCCGATCATATACAATGCAAGGAGGTGTGTCCTGATAACTAACATGTTAAAAATTACGCAAAACCACTCACTACTAGTCCACACTTTGGCTTAAAATGTATTTAGTATACCATTTTACAGTAATAAAAATCAATATAAAGCATGGTAAAAACCTCAGCCAATTGAAGTTTTCCAGTTTCCACGAGTTCCTTGGCTTCAGAACACGAAGGAACTGAATGCTTAACCACGGGACGGAGATCCATAACATCTGAGGCTTGGAAGGGTGCTGCAGAACTAAGATCATATTTGCGAGCAGCTATGGTTATACCGACCTGAAAACAAAACATAGTTTAGATATGGTACTACTGACACTAATTTAAAAGCAATAATATCAAATGCGCTAGTGGCAAAAAATAATAAAAACCGCTATAAAAAATTCAAAAATTAATTGACTAAACTTTCAAATGATCTTTTGTACCTACCTTCAAACAGAGATTACGAATAACAGAAATTTTCTTAACGCGTGACCTTGCATCCTCTGGCAACTCAAACTGCAACAGATTCACATGTATAGCAACAGAGTTACAGAATATACTAAGATACAAAGAATGAGCATCATTGTTTAATTTCATTGTACCTAAAAGGAATTGATTATAAGATAACATATACTAGAACTTAACAAATAATATAGAATTACAGCAATCCCCAAAATGACAACTGCACAGCCAAGCCCCTCATTCAACTAAAACAGTTAAAATAACAAATGTAAATACTAAATACTTCAAGCCAAATTTAAGCAGATTATAAACACCTAAACAGTGTCTGATAGAAGATCTGTAATTAAGAATCTGTTTACAGGGAGAAAATTGGAATATGCAAAACAGGGAACGATTCCCCAGCAAACTGACTGTAAGTCTTACCAACTGTATCAGTTCAAAATAGTTAGAATGTTGGTTATATAAGAGTAAGAAGAGTGGGAAGAGGACCGGAAAGGATTGACATTTTCTTGTAGGAGATGATAAGAGCCTCTCAAATATCGAGCAACTTGTATTTTGTACTTCATCATCTACTCGAGGTCAAATTGAGCACGAGAAGCTCTTGAATAAAATATTGCAATATTGTATAATATACAAGTTCTGTTCTCTTTGGGGTGGGTTCTATAACTGTCCCCATAATATCATATATATTCAAGTTAGGCCATGGTTGATACCTCATATTTGACCATCGCAAATTCTTTAATGTCTGACCAAAGAGTGTCAGAGCTCATATTCATATATGAAGGTTGAGTCTTTCTGAAAGATGCCCTGCCTTTCCATCGTAATTGTCCTTTGGAATTCTTTCCTGCAGACCGATGCCCTGCATGTTCCTATAAATTAAAGAGCTAGGATTACAAACTAAGGAGCTTCAGAACTTATGAAGTTCTACAGTAAAAAAAGCCGCTTTTAGAATCTAAGAGAAGGCAAAGTTTACAGATCAATTCAGCGGATCCTGGAAAACATGAACTAGCAAATTAGGAAATATAAGTGGCAGATAACTTTATAGCCAATCGTACTGGACATGCCTTTTTAGGAGTTCTGGAGTGTGTGAGATTAGAAATTAATTTTCCACCAGACGTATGACAACTTCCAAATAGGCAGTTCAAGAAATGAGATATTGCTGGTGCAAGATCATGGTCCTCTGTGTCTCTCAACAAGTCCTGCAAACAACACATAATTGATTTTCCACCCATATCAGAAGACAAACTTAAACGTCATTTACGTTCTCATGCTAGCAGACTAAAAAGCATGTTAATTTTAGAATCTAGCTTATACCCTGTATGATACACCATGTCAACATCAAACAGTATACTTGATTTAAATAAAGAAAAATGCCAAATGTTACGATGAAAAGCAGTAACAAAAGGCAAGAAGTCATGTGTGTCATTTTTTAATTGGTTTTACTATTTCAACCCAATATCTTGTGTATGGTTAGTTTTCCTAACTTAAATTTTAGCCTTTGTGATTTTTTTGTGAAAAAGTCTATCGTACTATATACATTGCTGTTAAATAAAATACGTAATACTAAATAGACATACTTGATTAGAAAAGAAGAAAGAAAATGGAAAAAATAAAACTCAATTGAATTAGAGAGGCCGCATATATATTAGTAGTAATAATATTATAAAATTAAGAAAGTAAATACAACACGGTATTATTAAAACTCAAGGGGAAAAAAACAAGAAACATCAAATGCTAGGTATCCACTTTCCTATTAAATTTGAAAATATAAATTAACAAGCCCAAGTACCAGCAATCAATTACAACAATATTTTGTCTCTCTCCATGTACTTCTTTTCATGAGCCAACATTATTTTTTTCTTCTAATTATTTCCTAGTGTCTCAATTCTCTCAAAGCCTTAAGTTTTTGCTTTTTAAGTGTGCCTGTCAGTTTTTCTGTATTCTTCATACTTCCAAATCTATTCTCTTTCTACTCTGCAACTGTATTCAAAATTCAAATTGAAATGACCGCTACTAAGACAAAAGAAGCTACACTGCAAACCGGTTCGTTAAAGAACCACGGTATGGACGTTCCACTTCATGGTTTGCATGGGGATTGAGCAAATTATGTGACTATGCATTGGAGACTTCCCATCATTATTCAAATGAATCAGAGTTCAAATTACCAAATGACAGCGAGAAAACAGAAGAAAATGAAATGCTTGAAGATAGTTTTTATCACCTTGATAACATGCTTTGCAGATCTGACAACAATCTCATTATTACAAAGATCCCACAGATGAGGTAGATGTTTAGTCCCCACAGCCACCTTCACAAAATATGGAAATATCAAAAGCAATATCAGAAATATCAATCAAAATAGAAGTAAAGATACATCCAGCAAATCACCAAATAGAATGGCACGCAATTCACTTGACAAGATATCAAAAGAAATAATTACTTACAGCAATTCAACCAAAAAAATACAGTGCTTACCTTCCCAATATAGCGAACATTAATTCCATGCGCATGGAGAGCTTCTGTTAATGTCTGACCATCCATAGGTGAAACTTCTAGTGTACATAGGTCTTGTACAAACTTTGGAAGTACAACTTCAGTAAGATATCGACTAACTTTTCTCACATTCTCTTCATCAGCTGCTATTTCCTAGTGAATATGATCAAACAGAGCCATGTAAGAATATCATGAATACTACACAAGAAATTCCATGATGTTTTCAAGCAGAAAATACACTCTTACGACACACATTATGGGGAAATAATGGGCTAATGCAACAAATACATGACAATGACAGAAAGGAAAGATTCATAGTTAGGAGAAGGTAAAGGGAAAAGAAGACTAAAAAACCTCTGGACTCCCAGCCAGTTTGAATTCAGTGAAGACGTTTGGATTGAAAACGATATCCTCCTTACAACCAGAAGCTTCATTAGATGCCAATGCAAGTTCATTGACATCCACAGTTTTTTCTTCATTTGTTAATTCCTGCATAGAAAACATAATATTCTTACCAGCTATGATTTTATTTTCTCAACAAGAAAACTAATCAATCACAAAAGCACAAGGATTTCTGTTCAGATGCAACATGAAAGAAAGCATACAAAGATAGACATTAAAAACAACAGCATGAAAAAATAATTAAAACTGGAGAAAAAACAAAATTTCTTGAATCAATGCTGCTTGTTTTTATTCCATTAATTAATAGTCCTTCATGTTAGAAATACAGTCCACAGAATGTCAAAAGAGAAAGTGTATGACAACCACACATTAGCTTTCTAACTGACACATATATAATGAAATAATTATGATAAACGAAGAACTTGAAAGATGAAACAGATAGTTCCTTTTCAGAATAGAGTTGGAGATGATATGAACAACTCATAATACACAGACTAATAAATAAAAACAATATTTTTAACATCAAACTTGTTCGACATGATAATAATATAACCATTCACATTCATGTAGAATACATTCACCCAATAGCTATTTAACAAGTCGACGGCAACTCTCTAATAGAATTAAAAACAATAAATAAGATGACTACAAAGTATTCAATCCCTATTAACAAGATATGATATGATACAATATCCATATTTACCAGACACGATATCCATATTTACATAGATTTTAAACTTGTTTTAAACAACATTCATGTATTGAAGTGAAAAGGTTCTACTTAAATGCTGGACAGATTAGAGAAAACAATGTTTCAAAAAAAACACAACTTAGTCAAGTACAAGCATGTTACTTTTATAATACTTACTGGCACGTCAGCATCAGTGGCATTTTGAGAATCATTGGCATTTTGAGAATCAGAAGACAAGTTTTCTGCCCCTTGAGAATTTATTTCCTTAGATTTTAATGTTTCAGTTGCTTGGGCCTATTCGAACAAAGGGGCAGCTGTGTCAAATTGTATATACAAAGAAAATCCATATATTATTAACACAGGATTAGAGTACATACCTGGCAAAAGGCATTAATTAATTCTGGTCTCAAGATACAAAATCGAGAACCAGATCCACTATAGTTAGCATCCCGAGGAGTTACCCTCAACAAATCAAGAAGATAATGCCTGATCACATTACAGAAATAGTTGGGTATGAGTGCACAGCACTAGCACAATAGGTAGGTTATAGATTAGTAATTAGGATAATGCCCAATAAGTAGTTAGGCCCAGAGAAGATATGGGCCAAATTCCAAATGCTAGATTGATAAAGGCATGGAGTAAAAGAAAAGAGGGAACATGTGAGAGTTAGATATTTGAGGTATTATGCTGCCTGCGTAGTGATGGCATTAAAATCAGTTTTATTGAGAGGTAGGTAGAGGATAGTCTAGAAGTTTGGGAATATGCTTGCAGCTGTATAAGCTGAGGCATATTTTTCCCTTAGGTTTTGTTTGGTGCAGGGGGAATGAAAGCAAGGGGAGGAGAAGGATTACTTTATATTTTAGTCATCAAGTTTAATTTTATAGAAGGGAGGGGAGAAAATCCATCCCAAGTCAATTTCTGCTCCCCTCAAATTTTGGGAGGATTAGGAAAGGAGAGAATGTGTTTACAAACTGTTAGAGGCATTGAATAAAATAACCTTACATTATATGCCACACGAAAAGTTATAATAAGGGTTTAAAATTCATATTAGCACTTTGCCTCCAATAAAATATCTTTCATCCTTCCCCTGTTTGAAGGGAACATGCACTTATTATTGGCCTTTCTAAGTGTTCTAAACAAAGCAGCCTGGTTTAATCTGAGTTCTGAAAGCCTCCATTTTCAGATAATTAATCAAGGGGTCATTTTCAAGTCTGTTTCATTATTTAGTTGCATTAGGTAACGAAGATGCAAGTTGTAGTGTACTACACTAAAAACTGAGCAATACAATATATAACATTCATGGCTAACTTTCAATCTATTAGTGTTAAATTAACATATAATAAAAAATAAATAACGTACAAAAAAACAGTAGGAGCAGAGTTTAAAAGAACCCAAATATATGATCAATGTTCTAATCAAAACTAGAGGGCAGGACACTAATAAACAGCACATACTATAAACTGTAACAAATCAAAAATAATTACCGGTCATCACCACCAACAATGCCCTTGCATTCCACTGGTGCAGCTAATTTGAAAACATTGTCAGATCCATCAAGGACTAAATGTTCCTTCAAATGAAGTCGTTTGGCGGCCTCTGACACCTAACGTAAGAAAAGCTTAGAAGAGATACAAAACAAAATCCATTTGATAGAGAACACAGCTAAAAATAATGTGTAGTATATACAGATAAAGCAACTTTAAACATACATACACACTTCCCCTGGCAGCAAATTTGTTTATTTCGTCACCCACAGTAAATATGACAGTTGCACATCCAGTGAATGAAACTCAAATCTAACAGCTAAACTAAACTAAACTTCTTCACCCTTTCTTACCTTAGCATGAAAATCTTCATTCCAGCTAATTTTCTTTCCATTGTCGACAGAGCCATACAAGAGAGAGTCTGACTTGTCCCCTTGAAGAATACCTGGCAAAACACTCTGTAGCACAAAATATAATCCAAAATCAAAATAGCAATTTAAATTGAGAACAAGCATTCATGGGCTACAAACAATGAATAAAATTTCAAGTATAAGATCCATCATATTAATCAGGTTAAAAAATTTAGCTTAGAACTTGTATATGCTTCATAATCGATCAATTTTTTTGACAATATCATCAATCTATATTTAATATTTGACAAATAGAGACATCATAAACATTTATGTTGCACAGATTCTAATACTGATACAAAAAAACTAAATGTGTCCTTCAAATAAAACACAGAACTTTCATAATACCAATATGTATATAAACTACTGAGCTATAATAATTGTCATGAACCAACTATTGGAAAAGCTTAGGCTCTTAGGTGATGACACATGAATCGTTTTATATCATATTTTTTACTAACATGCACCCTTACGCAAGAACCCTTTCAGCTTACAATGCATAAACTAACTTAATCCCAAAAATTTGAATTTCTTCATATAAGAATTATGGTGGCAACTGGCAATGACTAGAGACCATTTGGCCATAGAGGCTCAAATACCATGTCATCTCATTAATCAGCAATCACAAAAAGGAAAAGCATAGGTAAAATCACTAAATGGACGTATATGTGCTTCTTAGACAAATAAACATACAACAGTAATAAATTTGTGAGTCCAATAATAACAGCACCCTTTCATGAGAAAACATAAGTTAAAATAGGTGAATTTGAGCTTTACTACACACCTGAGCTACCACTCTGTGACCCCTGTAGTCAATTATAGCCATAGCAAGATTATATAGTCCAGGGACATCAGCTTCCTGGTAAGCCTTGGTGCCCTTCAAATCGTTGTTTGCTGAAGCATAAGTGGCTTGCTCATTCTCAGCCAGCTGAGCTTCAGGAGAAATGTCTTGAGTGATTTCTGTGCTATTAACATCTTCCAAACTTGAACCACTATCTTTCCCCCCATTGGGAACCTGACTGTCTCCATGAGGTCGAACACAAGAAGCTTTATCACAAGAACTTTGCAAAGTGCTTGGGCTCAATGTTTTTGAATTACCATCCACATGTTTCTTCGACAGCTTCTCAAGGTCAGCATCAATAGCAAAACTAAAGAAAATATTGTTGTGCACATACCTATTATCAAAATTACAGTGATGAGTCAAAAAGCATTCCTACTTCAAAGTAAAACTTGTTTCAAGGATCAAGAAGCAATATCACAAAGAATGAGTAATGGCAACAAACAATCTAAAAGGATTTGTGAAAATAATTGATATTACATCATATACCATGGTGTCTTTTGCCAAAACCATGTACCATACTGGCAATGGTCAACTCATAAAGACATGGACAGTTTCATCGCAAGGAAAAATTTTAGACCAGAGAATGAACATCTTCAATTACTCCCCACCCCAAAGAAGAAAAATGTAACATGTAACTTCCACTAACACAATTTTCAAAACTTCAAAACAATAAAATATCAAAATGCAGAAAAAACTATTTGGAAATTTAAGAAAATAGATGTTAAAGAACACATTTAACAAATTGCTTAAGCTTTAACCAAAACAGCTAAAAACAACTTACATGTGAAAGCATTCTGGATCAGTTGGGTTTATTGGAGGAATACAGCCACTGATCACTCCAGTAGCACCACTAATGGCTGCATCAACAAAGTCTGATGTCACTTTATAAAGTGCCCTATCACGCAAAATCCTGCAGTAAACAAATCACCCAAGTGATAGTGAAGGGCACCAAGTAATTACCATCAGATAAATTAAAGAACACACATATTCCCAAAGTGACCAATCTATGAACAAGACAAAATGAAGGTACCTCTCCTGTGGAGTTGTATGAGAAAATTCTCGACAGGATTGCAGCTCCTCATTCCAGTCTCTTTGCATGCCAATTGGCTCACTTCCATATAAAAGAGTCAAGGCATTCTCGGCCCTGGCAGCATCGCGTCTGTGGTCTGCCAACAGATCAAACTAGATTACAAAATACATCAAGCCAGCTTGAGGTTTACATATAAGAAACCTGCAAGGTTCTCATAATTTCAAGCCCCTGTGGAGTTGACATCCAAATCCAAATCATATAACAATAACAAACTGAAGCTTTAGTCCTACAAGGCAAAGTTGGCTTTATGTATTTTGTCAAAAACCAAGTCTTTAGAAAGGGTATTGTATCTACATCCTTTTTAATAATTTAGGTCAGAGATTTTCTAGGTCTTCCTCAAAATCCTTAAGTGGCCCTTCTATTGGTTTTCTTCTCATGTACAATTGAATCATCTAAGGTACAAGTATACCATCTTTCAATCAATTGGTACAATTCCAACATTCTCTCTAATTCGTTCAACCCTAATCTTATCCCCCCTTGTATGTTCCCTCATTCATTGCAACATTTGCAACTCTACAACATTCAGCTTATACTCTTGTTAGCATTAATTATATCAAACTAACTAAAAGCAACCACATTTTTTCAATCATCCTTCATCATTACTATAAACTTTTAGATCCATTCAGAAAAGCTACCGGATAGGATAAAGTCTTCAAAAATTTATTCCATCACATTATAACAAAAAAAAATTGTTGAAATTTATCATGCAGTTATCTGGTCATAGCATCATGTGCCTCAATTGGCTGAGCTGAAAACTACCTTCAAACTAGATCAAAATATTAGATGTCATAAAAGCAATAATTCTCATCAAAATTACTATTATAGATAACAAATAGGGAAATATACAACCTATCATTAAAGTAAAAAAGCAGCAATAGCATCCAAATCCTGGAGCAGAAACTACGAAGAAATAAAAAATTGAATATAAATACTGATGACATAGAATGTCAGAGGATGAGCTTACCAGGAATTGGGTGCAAGCCAAGCCACGAATTAGGTGGCAACAAAGACTGGACATTTTCAAAAGGATGGGCGGCAGCCCTACCCTCCAATATTTCACGGAATGCTTCAAAATTGGATAAAGCAAAATAAGTTTTGGTGATCAAAGTAAAATTTTGAGAAATTTTAGTGTGAAACAATTACTCTACAATTACACTTCACTACCTTTTTTGAACCTAGGGCTAATCTTCTGCAAGAGAGCAACAAGAGTTGTTGCTTCAGAAGTAGCTTTACTTGGCCTTGGATCAAGAGTGTTTGCCGAGCTTGAGTTGACATAAAACATTTTTGTATTTCCCGTTATTGAAAATTTATTACCCTCCAGAGTTATCACATCCAAATAAATCAAATCTCCGACAAGCCTGCACACCACAGAACATCCTTGACAAATATATAAACTAAATGAAGCCATGACATGATAGAGGGTGTTTCTTGAGTTACCTTCGATAGCTTGGAGGAGGATTGAATGAGGAAAACACTATGCTCTCTACACATTTAATATCCTTCAAAGGAGATGATAATAAATTACCCAATGAACCAGAGATATCCTCCAGATAACCAAGCCCATCAAGCTCTGGAACCTCAGATTTTAAGGTATCTAATATTTTAGAAAATGCAGAAGCAGACTGTAAGCTAAATATTTCAGAGAAGGCACAACATAGCAAATTACAATCGAAAAATTCAATTTCGGATAGGAAAACTATCACATACCTCCTGAATTTGTAGCTTTATTCTGTGCTATCTCATTCTGTAGGGCAAGTGAAGTTGATAGTGAAGCATGGAGGTTAGAAAGGGAAAGCAATTCTCTTGTACGGTGAACATGAGCCCTTATAGATCTATCATCATAAAATGCTGCAAAGACAGTTTATATTATTTTAATTATAATTTATAATACACTAATATCTAAACATAATACTGCAAGATGAAAAGATCATACCAGGAACCATTTCCAAGGAGCAACCACCAGTAGTAATATCAGCTACTTCAGAAATTTCATTATAATCTTCCATATGATGAGTGGATCCATCCTTTGTGTGCAGTAGTAAGTCATAGCATGTAATAAAACATGTCTCTGGAGCATCAAGAAGGAACTGTCTTATATCCATGACAGAGTCTCCTGGATTCAACTGTAAAACAATTAAACAACTCAGAAAATGATTTCCATGATATATAATAGATTATGGCACAGATGTAAACTTCACAGTTGATATGGTGAATAGTTCAGAAGTTCAAAATGCAAAAATCAACCAAATTTTACGTCACTAAGGATAATGATGAAATTTAGATATCAGACCATTTACAAAACTCTTGATACTCAGTTTCTTAATGTTAATCTATCAATAGCTTCATGATGAAATCAGCTCACCTGAAGCTCAAGTTTCTCCCCAGTTTGTGTTTTGACAGAAACAGGGTATAGTTGAAGATCACCTGCACCAACAAGATGGGAAGTATATTAGCTAAAAAGTGAATTCAAATTCTTTCATATCCATTAACAGCAAAAATGAAATAAATTAGACTAAATTACCATTTTTTATAGGGACTAATAAGTAATAACCCCAACTGGAGCAGATAAATTATCGAAAACTGTGCATCCTTTAAAATGAGAAAACTTCCAAAGTCATATAATCACAAGGAAAACAAAGGATCACTTTAATCCTGCAATATTCCACTGTTTAAGTGCTCTAAAACATTCAGGAGCAGCTCTTGGCCTCTTTTATGAAGTTGGTAAGAACAAATTTACCATCTAAAATTACATAGTTAATATTGGTATTTCCTTTTTGCAACTAAAGAGTAACCAGATTTATAAAAATGACCCAGACAGCATTCTATTAAAATTGCTGAGATTCTTAATTTAAAACAGACTTGATTTTGTAATAATTAATTTTGGTTTTTGAGTTTGGAATCATCATTTATACGGTCGGGAATATTATCCGCCAGTGAAATTGCCTTTACAAATAGCATAATTAGGTTTTAATTACAAAACAACCAATTCAGTAACATCAAAATATTCTATGTGGTGCCTTCACTACGTTTATTCTTAGATTTAGTTTTGCCCGATGTCGCAGAACCTTCTAGTATCTTCTACAGCAAAGCATGAACCAATAATATTGTTCTCAAAGTAACAAACGCCCAAACAAGCCTGGAGGGAGGTCAATCTACTATGGGAATCAGAATTCAGTTTTGGGACTTTCTGACGAACACTTAGATCGTGGTTGTAAAACAGGATTACAATCATGATTTCAATTATGTTGCGATTACCAAAATTGTAGAAAATCACATGCCGATACAGCCATGATTGCAGTTAAAACATGGTTGCGAAGGCTTGTGAAACCGCAACATTACAGGCGCAATTGCCATCACGAACCACAATTTAAAATCATTCTCAAAGATTAACTTAAATAAGGTATTCACTTTTATGTTAATTTATATGGAAAAAAACCAATGCAAAATAATTGGTACTGATACTTTTTCCTAACATTCGGGTGTTTCCTTCATTCACTGTTCACTTTTTGGCCATTAGTGCATCTTGCCTCATGGCATTAACTACAGGTTTCGCCTTCAACTACCTTACTACCAATATGCAACAATATGCAACAACAAAATATGCAACAACAAAATATGCAAACACTATTTCATGTGAAACAAAACAACAAAGGTACTTCTCGAACCAAATTCACCTTGCTTTTGTTGGTTCCCTTCATTTGCTACTTCACTCTCCTTCACCTCTGAATTCACACTAGTTACATCACCAACTGCTGCAACTTCTGCTACATCAGTATTAGCAGACTCTGTAACAGCTTCCACGTTATCCTTCGTCAGAACATCAGATTGCACAGGCGTTTCTAAACCACTAGATGCAGCAGTATGTGACCCTTTTCTGTTCCTTCCCTTGTTCGATTTTCCAGCCATTTTCTCCCTCTATATAATCCAAACAAAACAATATAAAATACATAACTCGCATAAATGTTTTACATGTCAAAACTTTCAAACAATCGCAACCTATCTCTCAAAAATCAAAATCAACATATACACAAGTTAAAAAAATTGTAAACCACAATAAAATAAACATGAACTGAATGACACCATAGAACTAATAAGTAATAACATCATGTATTAAATAATTAAACATTGTACCAATAGAAATTCAAAGTTAGGCTTAAATTACCAACAACAAATAAATGGAAGGAAAAAAAATTAGTTTTAGCGATAATCAGGATCAGGCATTCATGGTACTTAAAAATTAAAATCCTAACTGAAATTAAAAATTCCATGTAAATGCACACGTGACAAAACCAACCTACATGAATCAAAAATTAATAATTTAATAATAATACTAATTAAAAAATACATAAAAAAACAGTCACCGCTTAGTTTCCACGAAAAATCAAAAAGTTAAATTAACCGAATAAAACAAACTCGAGTTTAAAATATGAGATAATAAGGTTTTAGGTTACCAGAGAGAGTAGGAGTTGAAGAAATGTAGGTGGAGAATGGATTTATTAGAGAAGAAAAAGCATAGAAAAGAGTGAAAAAAAAGGGTTTTAGGAAGCTTCAGAGAGGTTTGAGAGAGAGAGAGACGGCAGAGAAATGAAAAGAAGTGGCTGTGGCCTGTAAGAGGCGGCTGTTTTGTTGTTGTTGTTTTCACGTGAGAATCAGAAAATGAGTGTAATGTAATGATTTTGCGAACCCATATTTATTATGGGCTTGGGCCTTTCGTGTTTTTTTTATAGAAATAAATGTATTAGTCCAATTGAAAATAAAAAATAAAGGACGTTGCTTTCTTCGGTCGTTGCTATTAAAAATATTTTGGATTTCTATAAATGTTCATTTCCACTGCATAATTGTCTGAAATTTTTTTTGTGATGGAGACTGCATAATTGGCGAACCTTGCCATCAACTTGTAAAAAAAAAGTGCGTGTGTGAACCAATCGCAATTTATCTCTAGTTAGTTTTACTAGTTAATCTTACAATATTTTGATAAATAGTATAAAACTTTGGATTAAGGTAATTTAACAAAAACCCAACCTTCTTAAATTCAACAAACCTTAACTTTCTTAAATTCAACAAACTTGTAAGGAAAATCATGATTTACAAAAAAAAAAAATGTCTAAAATAAATAAATTTAAAATGACTCTATAGACCAACTCACCTCATCACCTTCAGTTTTTTTAGTCGGTTAAGTATGATTGGACAACTAGAGTGGTATCATCTAAAATTTCAATGTCTCTTATTCAAAATAATGAGTTAAATAGGTTGGCGCGTTGAACTCTATCTGTAACAACTAGAGTGGTATCATAGGGTTTATTTTTTTTTTCAAAAGAAATTAAAATAAAACAGAGAAATAAATAAGGTAATACCTTTGGATAAATAATTGAGTCATTATAATTTACAAGCAGCGGAAAAGTTTCTCCAAATATGAATCCAAAGTATTTACACAACAACAAATGATACATGGAACCCATTCAAATAAGATGTCATACTGACAATATTAGTAAAGGTACAGTTTTTCAGTTCAAAATAACGTAATCCAAAAGAAAGACATATGTTCCCTCTATGTCATCCTAATCTGATCATTCTACAAAAAACTATAGCTATACACCCTGAGTGATCTCTACGCGCCCCGTGAGATCCTCCTAACATAGCTCCAGTCAAGCATTTCCATCTACATTCCCATCCGTAGGGTACGAACCGGTAGGATCGTCCTGGCTCTCATCTGAGGGCAAAGCCTAGATTTCCACAATAGTTGTAAAGGGTCATCAACCGAAATTAACAATTAACACATAACATTTAAGTTTTTAAATGCACAAAATAACCTTTCAACTAAGCATGCACCTTAAAAGGATTTTCCATATGCTAAAAGTTCATATAATGCTTGCCAATTAAAATGAAATCAAAATAATGTTCTCAATTCATTAAGTAATACATAACTGACCAAGACATTGACAAATCAATTGAGCAATCTGTTATCTAACTCAAAATAAGAATTTCTACTAAGCCAATCGATTTCCTGAAGGTTTTTAGTGAAATTTGAACTCTGGGCTTAATTCAATCGATTGGGCAATCGATTGACAGACTAACTCAATCACATTCACACACAATTCCAACACGTAACACTTAGCACTTATAACACAATCACTACAACATCATGAGCTTCGAAATAGTTTTGCAATCAAACATGCTATCACACAATTCCAAACCAAACATAACCCTCTGCGAGAGGCGTAAATCCTAGACGTACAGTTTCTCACGAACGAACACGAGTGCAGTCTCTCATGGACAAACACCATTTACCAGGGTGTAGTCTCTCACGGACAAACACATGTGCAGTCTCTCGCAGACAAACACAATTTACCAGGATGTAGTCTCTCACGGACAAACACATGTGCAGTCTGTCACGAACAAACACAATTTACCAGGGTGTAGTCTCTCACGGACAAACACATGTGCAGTCTCTCACGGACAAACACAATTTACCAGGGTGTAGTCTCTCACGGACAAACACTTGTGCAGTCTCTCACGGACAAACACAATTTACCAGGGTGTAGTCTCTCACGGACAAACACTTGTGCAGTCTCTCACGGACAAACACAATTTACCAGGGTGTAGTCTTTCACGGACAAACACCAGTGCAGTCTCTCACGGACAAACACAATTTAGTAAAGGCAGATATTAAAAGATTCCTCGTTTTTAACACTCATTTAACTTAAACGATTTTTCACGACAAACATTAAGCAAACAGAAATATTAAGAGATTCCCCATTCTTAATACTCTTTTAACTTAAACGATTTTCACAACAAACATTAAGCAAACAGAAATATTAAGAGATTCCCCATTCTTAATACTCTTTTAACTTAAACGATTTTCACAACAAACATTAAGCAAACAGAAGTATTAAGAGATTTCCCATTCTTAATACTCTTTTAACTTAAACGATTTCCAAAACGAACATTAAGTGAACAAGACATTAAGAGATTCCCCATTCTTAATACTCATTTAACTTAAACGATTTTCAAAACAAACATTAAGTAAACGTAGACATTAGGAGATTCCCCATTCTTAATACTCGTTTAACTTTAATGGTTTTCAAATTCTACACAAAACAAACTCAAAACATATTATCAAATTCAATCCACAATCCACACCAAAACACATCAATTCATTTCTCCACAAAATTCAACCGCACACATATCAAATTTCATCAGTATTAATTAAGAACACGTCAAATACGACGAACACAAATCAACACAATCCACCACTCAAACACAACAAGTTTCATTTACTCAAAATCATACATAAATGAGTTTAAATTCATTTTCCACGAAACATTCATCAATATAACCAAAACCTAACTCTAAGATTTTACCCATAAAGCCTTAGATTCATTTTCCCCCAAATCAACACTTCAACCCTAACAAATTCCTTTCCACACGACCACAGATAACTCCCTAAATGCAAACTAGAAGTTTGGAAGGGGCCCTTACCTTTACGTTAGCTTTAACGTTCGATTATGGTACCGCGAGTAAATCCGGTAAAATCTCCGCTCGCAACGTCGCCTCCAAGTTGGTTCCCTAGGCACCGTAGCGTGGTAGTGAGCAACTTTCCCTTCTATCTCTTCACGAAACGAAGCTTAGATCTAGATGAAACATGGAGGTTTGTGTTTGACGGTTTTAAAATCCCTAACACCGTTTTTCTTCGTTTTCAAATCAAAGAGGAAGAGTGAAGTTGAGAAATTTAAATTCTTCGTAAAAGATTCACCGCAGCTAATTTAATTTATTCATCGACGAGTAATTCTAATCGGCACCAAAATATCTTTTTGGTCATATAAACTCCAAAATATTAATAATTTTGGCTAAAAAGCCTCCGAGTTCAATACCAAAATACACTAAAATACATAAAGTATACTTTAAAATTATGGGTCTTACACTATCTATCTTATTTTTTTAAGAATGGACTCCATCTATCTATTTTATTGTCCTAATTCAACATTTTGAGTGTGCAAAATGATGATAGTGTTATATATGTTCAGTTTTGATACCAACAATATAATCAAAACTACTAATTATTATATTAATAATATTGTAATGTGTTAAATACTTAAATGCATGAAATTAGCGATGAATGCCAATGTAAGGAGTGATTTAGCTTGTGAGTCACTATGATTATACTTATTGACATCTTTCTTAGTATTGCAAGTATTCTTTAACTTTAAAATTAGTTTGAAATGGATTTTGATGATAACCACTTTGGATCTGGTGCATGTCTGATAAACATAAACACTCCTTAATATTGAAAAATTTATGACACCAATGATAATCAATTTGAATATTTTCATATTTGATTAGTGCAAACACTTTGTAATTTAAAAATTATTTAACATAACATATTTGAGATGACCACTTTAGATCTTCTTTATATTTGACTATTGCAACAAACCTCTTCTTTTACGATAAATTAAAACCAATCAACAAATACTTATTTTCTATCTAAGAACTACATATTTTTTTACACCAAGAGATTGTCGAGACAAAATTTCTCATTTGATATTTTGAAGATAATAAACTTTTTGATTAGACAAATTTTAGAATGATTTTCAACAATAGTTGAGAAAACTCACATAAGATGTATAAAGTTTCGATCATGGATCTCTACACTATATAATGATCATTTTCCTAATAAGTATATTCAACGTAGTCATAAAACACTCCAAAAAGACCATTAAAGAGTCTAAAATATCTCAATGAAAGAATAAAAAATAAATTTAAATGTCAATTATTCAAGAAAATGATTGTTACAACTTCAAGATAATACTCTAGTTATTTGAAGACGAGTGCTAATTTAAAAGTATAAAAGTATTATTCCTACATTGTACTAACATTTTGAACAAGGAAATAAGCCAATGCAACTTAGGACAACTTAGTCACTTGATCTAAACTTTGAATAAATCAAAGAAAGATTATGTGAGGTGAAAATTCAATGGACATGTTTAATTTAATTATTAACAGTGAAAAAGTTTAATTTAATTTTTAATTTACTTGAAGAAGATTAGCAAGAAATTTGTGAAAATGAAATAAATTTGATATTAATAATTAAAAACATCGGTATATAAGTTTAAGAACATCTAAAATTGTGTTATCCAGATCGAATGTTTAAATGAATTTTGCGTATACATACCACTTTATAATTTTTTATCCATAGAACTTAATAAATGCACCGTTATCTCCAATCCAACCTCAAAAAAGTTAATAAATGAGTTTCAGCAATAACTCTATATAATTATAATTCAACTACATTTATTATTTTAACATAATTATTTATTGAATGAGACCAAAAAAAAATATGGAAAATGAGAGAATGTTTTCTTAATCACCCTTCTTTATTACAAGTACTCATATGTTTGAATCCACAACAGTTATATTTATTTAGCAGTGTTCATTAGAGGAAGCACCTCATTGTAGACCTCATTGTAGATGCTTTGAGTATTTGGACATAAATACAATAAACAAATCCAACATGG
>NC_021164.2:28789735-28796463 GCF_000331145.2 Cicer arietinum
CAGGAATGAAAGCAAAAGAAATTACAATAGGCTACATCGTTAAATTTAGTTGAACAAATTAAAATAATCAAGCTAGTTCTTAGTTGCCATGACTAGTAATGTAAAATCCCAAATTATTATCTTTAAATTAATTTTACCAACATCAATGATGTTTTTATTAATTATTATCATTTTATTATTATTATTATTATTGTTATTATTATTATTATTATTATTATTATTATTATTATTATCCTATTCATAATGTTATAAATATTATATATGATCATGAACTATATGATTTAGAGGCAGAATTGGGAGTTTAGTGAAAGCCCAAAACTCTGTGGTCTAATTATGTCTGGAGGTAGTTTTGTGTTTGAAAAAAAAAAGGGGTATATTTGGAAGTTTCTATCAACTATATACTTAAACTGCCGAGTTTGATGGAATATTTTGAGGGATAAATTTGTTAAGTAATATAATAAAAATTTAAAATTAACTTAAATTTTGTTAATTGATTTAATTAAAAAATTAATTATCTTTTGTTATTAGAAATAATTATTTTAAAAACTAAAGTTATTTTATTTTATTAAAAAATTTATTAAAATATTTATACTAACTTAGATAATAATACGCATCAAAATTAAATTTTAACACACATCAAAGAATTATGCTACTTTTGTTTCTGTTATTGTGTTACTTGTAAATTTCTTAAATTATATAAATCATTTTTTGTCCAAACATAAATAGACTACTTATTTTATTTAGGTTAATGTCTAATAACACTAAACATTAAAATGTGTTGCGATATTTCGTGGCAGCTAAAGTCCAAAGAATGCCATGTATGCTCAAACCACAAGACCAAATATCGAAAAAGGAAATAACATAGAATTTCTGTAAAAAGAAAAAAGTAGCATGGACACATATCATGCAGCTAGTTCCTTTTGAGAAACAGTTCCGCTCTAGCCTCTATGTGGTTATTGGCATTGTTGTCGTTGAGATGTTTTGTGACAGCGGGGAGTGGCCATGGCCCCTGCAATTTTTTGCTTAATATTTATGTCCCCTGTTTTTTTTTTTTTTTTTCCCCCTTTTTTTTTTTTTTTTTCCCCCTTTTTTTTTTTTTTTTTATAGTTTTTTTGATATATTTTAGTTTTGTTCTTGTCTTTGTTGGTATTGTAGAGTAATTTGATTGTTGTCACCTGTAATTTGTATGAGTTGGTATTGTAGAGTAATTTGATTGTTGCCACCTCTAATTTGATTGTAGTCATAACTTTTTTTTTAGGTCTCTCTTTTATATAATTGTTAGCTTTTTAGAATTTAGATTATTTACATCATAAGTTTCAATGTATTTAATTGAAAGTAACTACTTTAAAATGTGTCACAAGTTGGAGAAAAATTATTGTCCTGTTTTTGCAATTATTTTATAGCGTTTTAGTAAACGGTATAAATTGAAGACTAAACTAAAAAAGTAAAATTATTATTTTTTAAATTAGACTTGTTAAACTTTCTAAAAAGTTGTTTTATACTCAAAAAAGACATAGTTGAATTTTTTTTTTTTAATTAAAACATCAAATTGTTTGTTGTTTTAATTAAATTGTCAAAATTGAAGTATTTTTTGCAAAAAAATAATTATGACATAACTGAGTTAAAATTGGTATAATATGAGCTATAAAAATCAAGTTTGAGTGAAACCAATTTCAGTTGAAAGTTTATCCTTAGTAATTTGTTACTGTAATTTAATAAGTTTATATTAATCTTACAAATTTTTGTGATTTTATGAAGTTGATTGTTTTGTTTTATAAGTTATTCTACACAAGTTATCATGAAATATTTATATTTTGAGCTAGGAAACTTGTTTTTGGTGAAACCAATTAGGTATGAAAGAATACATATAGTAGTGTTATCATATTAAAAGTTGTGATTTTACTAAATACAAAATTTACTAAGTAGTATTGTATACTCAACTACTTTGTCATAAAATTTTAATGTAATGTTGACTTTAGAATACTATGTTGATTATTATGACCTCGTAATTACAGAATATGACAGTCATTATCAAATTAAAACAATATAGAAAACCAAATACGTCTAGCATACAATTAAGAACGAACATACAATCATACGATGCAAGATTTATTCAGATTCATACACAGCGGATATAGCATAGCATACAAGATTAACAATTAAACGTAAAAGGATAAGGGATAGAATGCACCAAGGTTTATCTTGGTTCAGTTGTCAATAAGACAACCTACATCCAGTCCTGACAATCCAACTGGATTTCAGCTTTTTCTTCAATAGAAAGAATTGAGACTTGTTTACAGATTGTCTAGTTGCCTCGAAACCTATCTATCTAACTCAATCTCTTTCCTATTGCTTAACCCCTTGATCCTTGCAGTCACTCGACAAACTCACACAAGATCAAGTCCAGCTCCTTCTTGATGATCTTTACATCAACGAAGATCGCCACCAGTTTTCATACTGGATTTTTCACAGTTGTTTCTTTTTACAAAACTTTGTTTGCAGAAAAGAAATAAAAGAAGTACATAATTTGTCTTCAATCTTGATCAATGTATCTCACACAATAATCTGGTTGTTCATTTGAGTGTTTATGAGATCATTGTCTTTTTCTCAAGAATTCTTTTTCAGCTCTCTTATTGATTATGAATAATCTTTTGGTCTTGATCTGAAAAAGCAATATCATAATGTTACCAAAAAGTTCTAAAGAGTTCTTCAGTGTTCTGAAGTATATTCAAGTGTTATCAAGTATTTGAGAAAAAGATTGAAGACTGTTTATATAGTTTCTTAAAAAACAACTAATAAATCGATTTACCAATCGATTCATTAAAGTGATAAAGCGGGCTTAATCGATTTGCCAATCGATTATCGCAAGTCTTGTTTTTCTTGAATCTTGAAACTACATAAACTAATCAATTTCCCAATCGATTCTTTTAAAAACACTTTTCAGTAAATTATGTGCAGACTTATATGAATCGATTGCATAATCGATGTCAGGTGTTTTGTTCCAATAATAAAGTCACACCAATCGATTACTTAATCGATTTACTAAGTCACATAATCGATTCACAAATACACATAATCGATTTGGCCACAAACTGAGAGTTCCCTGTGATTTCAAATATTTGTGTCAATCGATTTGCCAATCGATTGTGTTTAAAACAGGAACTTAGCTAATTTTATGTCAATCGAAGTGCCAATCGATTTGGTAGTATTTTTCTGAAAAGTTCTTACCAGTTGTTTAGTTCAATCGATTTCCTAATCGATTGATACCAAACTTAACATGATTGAAATTCTCACAATAGATTGTCCAATCGATTGTGTTTGTCACAGGTCATGTTACTTTTGAAATATTATTTATGCAATTAATTTGTCAATCGATTAGCCTAGTAAATGGATTGTCCCTGTGACTTACCCAATCGATTTGTTTCAATCAGTTTTTACTTTGTGATTTGCACAATCGATGTGCCAATCGATTAGCATGTAAATCAGGTTGCCACTGACTTGCACAATTTTTATTTCTAATTGTGCCAGTCGATTGCCTAATCGATTGTGTAACCACAAACAATATGTTTCCTTACAACCCTTTTACGAAATCAATTTCCTAATCGATTTGTTCAGTAGATTTTCAACTTTTGTTGATTTCTTGAGTTCCAAGCAACTGTCTCAAGTATGTAGGGTTGAGTTGTTGTTCCTGAAATCTTGCTCAGTTAAAATGTTAGATTTATCATATGATGTATGAACATTGTATGTTTGTTAATTATGTCAAAATTAGGATTAAGAGGACTAAAGTCCAACAATCTCCCCCTTTTTGCATACGTGACAAGCATACAATTTTAACTTGATTTTGAGCATTTCAAGACATAATATTAACAACAGATATATTCATAGCATCATATGTACCATTGTCAGATCATAAAATCAGAATATCAGAGCATAAGATCATATCATAAGTACACATGCTATTTATCAATATCAGAGCATTTTAATAATTCATTATCAGTCATCAGAGTTATCAAAAATTATGCAGCAGTATACGTTCAAGTTAATAATTTTTCTCCCCCTTTGTCAGTTAAGGCAAAAAGGCAGAAAAAAAATTTCCTCCCCCTATGTTAGTAAACATAAGCACTGGGGGTTGAAATCAGAAAACATTGTATCAGAGCAATAAATGAGCATATTAAAAGATTATGGCAATTGACTTCAGAGAGTAATGGAATAAAAGTTCTAGTGCATTATATATATAGAAGAGAAGAATACAACATGTCATTACAAAACAACACAGATCCTAAACACCTAATCTCCTAAACTGGGCTAGTCCTCACTATTATCTAAGGGAGAGGCAGAGACCGCTGTATTTCCCTCAGCAGGTGTCTCCTCAACGTGAGTTGCAGGACGATCTAGGGGAGTTGGGTTTGGTTCCTCTGTTGCTTGCCGACCGATGTCTGTTATATCTTCAAATGACAGCTTGATGCCTAAATGCGCTTGAATTGCATCAACATCCTGAACAACTGAGTTCAGAGATGCCTGGATGGTCCTTAAACTTGCTTCTATTCTGGCTTGTGACTCTTGCATTTTGGCATTGTGAGCCATCTGAACTTCTATAAATTCCATTAATTTTGCGACATACTCAGGAGGGGCTGGTTCAGTAGCTGGTTGAGGATGAGGTTGAGCTGGTTCAACATTCGGCTGAGGTCTTATCCAAATACCATGCAACCTTTTCAATTGCATCTGGTTTACAATTGATTCTCCAAAAATTAGTGTGGTCTTCGAAGATTCTTCATTAACAAATGATACCTTGAAGTGTTTCAAAATCTTGGTAATCAGTTGTGGATAAGGCAGCACTAGCTTACTCTGTGAAGCCTCCAACATGTGCCTTAGCACAATCCATGCCCAGCTCATCCTGAGCTCCTTGGACAATCCCCATAGCAGTATTATATCCAACTTCTGGACTACTGCATGGTTACCGTATCGTGGCACAAGCATCCGAGTCAGTGTATACACCAGCATCCGATGTTGGACCTTCATTTGACCGATATGCAGTGAAATGGTTTCAACAAAGCCATCAATTATCAGATCCTTAATAGCAGTATGCCTGTCAAACGATTCTTCCCATCCTTCGTCAGCAGTATCAGCCTCAGAACTGCCATCTATTGAAGTTCCATGAAATGGCAATCCTGACAAAACAGAAAAATCTTCAAAGGACATAGATATCCTTTTCCCTTTAACCTGAGCTTTGAATCCGTCTTCAGTCAGCTTGAAAGTTGAATAGAATTCTCTTATTAACCTTGGATAACTATCAAGAGTAGAGGAGAGAAAGCTCTCAAGACCGTGAAACCTTAAGTGGTCTTGGAAAGTAAAACCGTCTGCATCAAAATATGCAAAATCCAGAGTCCTTGCCTCATGGATTTTTCTCTTAAGAAAGTCTGATGGAATGGTAGGTTCTACATCTTTTTCCTTAGATGCAGGAGCTTTCTTAGGTGGGGGTGAAGAAACTGGTTTCTTCTTCTTTTTCTGAGAGATTTCCTTCATGGCATCAGCCATAAGCTTCTCAGTGGGTGGCTCCTTTCTCTTTTTGGGTTTCTCTTGATTAACAGCAGGTGCCTTGCCTTTATCCTTGGCAAGAATCTTATGTGTAGGAATGAGAACTCTTTTGGTTAAAGTAGGTGGAGGTGAAGGGGTTCCACTTGATGAAGATGATGGTGAGGGAGTGCGTGTTTGGGTTTGCTTAACTCGTGCCATAATTGTAAGTTGAAGTAGTTTGAATGTAGATAGTAACAAAGAACGATTGCAGAGACAGAGAGATGAAGCAGAGAAAACAATTTGTGAAATATGGAGAAATGAAGTGAAGAAATCGATTGGTAACTATTCCTATTTAAACCCTTAAATGTGTAAATCGATTGTCCAATCGATTATGTTACCGTTGCTGGGTAATGTCAATCGATTTAGTAATTATTGCATTCAACGGCTAGTAAAGGAGAGTCACAACGGTCATATTGTAAATCGATTTCCAGATTTTACTCAATCGATGTCCAAATCGATTTCTTTAAAGTTGAAAGGTGAACTAGTCGATTTCCCAATCGACGCTCGGGCAAGGTTAAATTTATTTTTCTTCTGAAACTTGAAGTCTGGGGCCAAAGCAATCGATTCCCAAATTGATTTTGTAAACTATATACCATGCTGGTAATCGATTACCCAATCGATTTAACTGGAAAACACTGCAAGCACCAAAAGTGTCCTTTGTAAGGATTCAAAGATCATACCTCACTAGGATCAATGATCCCTAGTTTCATCCTTATATGCAGGAAACTTTCTCTTGGTAAAGCTTTGGTAAATATGTCAGCTAGCTGTTCAGCTGTGTTAACATACTCAAGCTTAATGATTCCATTTTGAAAGTGATCCCTTATAAAATGATGTCTTACTTCAATGTGCTTGGTCCTGGAGTGCATCACTGGATTCTTAGTAATACTTATTGCACTTGTGTTATCACACATGATAGGTACTGTTCCCAAGTCAACACCAAAATCCAGTAAGTGTTGTTTCATCCAAAGAATCTGAGCACAGCAGCTCCCAGCTGCAATGTATTCAGCTTCAACAGTTGATAAAGCAATGCTAGTCTGTTTCTTGCTAAACCACGACACAAGGGAGTTTCCAAGTAAATGACAAGTTCCAGAAGTGCTTTTCCTGTCTAGTTTGCATCCGGCAAAGTCTGAATCTGAGTAACCAACTAAAGTGCA
>NC_021164.2:28798354-28799317 GCF_000331145.2 Cicer arietinum
TGGTCATTCTCATTTTGAACCAAAGTAGCAAATTTTTTAAAAGTTGAGAATGCATCACTCTTGTGAGCCAGAAAATATGTCCATGTGAACCTGGAATAGTCATCAACCAACACATATCCATAAAGGTTACCTCCAAAGTTCTTCACTTGAGCAGGTCCAAAAAGGTCTATGTGTACTAACTGCAAAACCCTATTGGTTTTGACCATATCTATAGAGGGAAAAGAAGTTTTAACTAGCTTACTTCTTTCACAGGAATCACAAATTCTATCCTTAGTAAATTTCCTGTTAGGGAGTCCTATAACTAGTTGTTTGCTAACCAGTCTATTCAAATGATCTATATGAATATGCGCTATACGTTTATGCCATAACCAAGTCTCATCTGAATTAGATAACAAACAACATATAGTACTTGGCAAAGAATTAAAATCTAACATATAAATGTTATTAATTCTATCACCAACTAACTTTATGTGTTTGTCATCTTTATGCTCAATAATACAAGATTGTGATGAAAAACTTACCTGGAAGCCTTTATCACATAGCTGGCTTATACTCAGCAGATTGTGTTTTAGCCCTTCTACATACAAGACATTTTTGATTACTGCAGTTGACTCATTGCCTATGTCACCCAATTCCAATAATCTTTCCTCTATTGTTGTCACCATATTTGACAAAACCTCCTTCCTTTAATGTCAAGGACAAGAATTTGGATTTGTCTCCTGTCATGTGCTTTGAGCATCCGCTATCTAAATACCAAGAATGCTTAGTGGATGTCAAGCACACCTCATTTTCTGATTCTGAGTCGGTATTTGCCGTGAGACATAAATTTGCTTCTTCTTCATCTGAAGAGGCAGAGGGTTCTTCGTTGTCATTCCATGCAACATAAGCTTTTCTGGTTTTGGTGACTGGTTCCTTGCCTTTAGTTTTTGTAGCTCTATTTTTGTTCTGCAACTTGTAACACTC
>NC_021164.2:28799371-28800789 GCF_000331145.2 Cicer arietinum
TTAAACTTTTTGACAAGTAAACCAATCTCAGGCTCTTCATCAGTCTCACTGCTTGATTCATCTGAGCAGCTGTCTTGTTCAGTTTTTGATTGATGCGTTTGGGCTTTCAAAGACAGTCTTTTCTTTTTCATGCTATCTTGCTCTGACTCATCTAGTCTATGCAACTCCATTTCGTGCTTCCTGAGCTATCCAAACAGTGTTGCAATGGTCATTTTTTCCAGATCTTTCGATTCAGCAATAACAGTTATTTTGGGCTGCCATTCTCTTGTTAAACACCTCACGATCTTTCCAATTTGCTGTTCATTTTCCACCTGTTTTCCCAGGGCATGAAGGTTGTTTATAACGTGTGTAAACCTGGTCTGTAGATCACTTATTGATTCATCTTTCTTCATGCTAAACAATTCGTATTCATGCATGAGTGTATTTACACGAGCTCTTTTCACGTCTGTAGTGCCTTCATGTGTTTCCTGAAGAATGTCGCACATTTCCTTTGCTGATTTACAGTTTGATACCATAAAGAATTCTTCTGCACACAAAGCAGATGTTATAATATTCTTTGCTTTAGCATTATAACCTACCTTCTTTTTGTCATCCTCAGACCATTCGGATCTGGGTTTGGGGATCATCAAATCATTTGTTCCAGCAATTTTAGGTATGTATCGTCCATTTTCAACAGCATCTAGAATATCAATACCACTAGCTTCCAGAAATATCAACATCCTATGTTTCCAATACATGTATGCGGTTCCATTGAAGGCTGAGGGCCTTGCAAGTGAAGCACCTTCTCCTAGAAAATCAACTGAGGCCATGTTCCTTTTATGAGTATTACCTCTAAAAAAGTCAGGCTCTGGTGCCAATTGTTGATTATTATGGCCTCGTAATTACAGAATATGACAGTCGTTATCAAATTAAAACAATATAGAAAACAAAATACGTCTAGCATATAATTAAGATCGAACATACAATCATACGATGCAAGATTTATTCAGATTCATACACAGCGGAAATATAACATAGCATACAAGATAAAAGTAAAAAGATAAGGGATAGAATGCACCAAGGTTTATCCTGGTTCAGCTGTCAATATGACAGCCTACATCCAGTCCTGACAATCCAACTGGATTTCAGCTTTTTCTTCAATAGAAAGAATTGAGACTTGTTTACAGATTGTCCAGTTTCCTCGAAACCTATCTATCTAACTCAATCTCTTTCCTATTGCTTAACCCCTTGATCCTTGCAGTCACTCGACAGACTCACACAAGATCAAGTCCAACAACTTCTTGATGATCTTTACATCAACGAAGATCGCCACCAGTTTTCATACTGGATTTTTCACAGTTGTTTCTTTTTACAAAACTTTGTTTACAGAAAGAAATAAAAGAAGTACAGAGTTTGTCTTCAATCTTAATCAATGTATC
>NC_021164.2:28800873-28804361 GCF_000331145.2 Cicer arietinum
TGTTACAAACAAAATAAAAGAAGTACAAAGTTTGTATTCTATCTTGATCAATGTATCTCACACAATAATCTGGTTGTTCATTTGAGTGTTTATGAGATCATTGTCTTTTTCTGAAGAATTCTTTTTCAGCTCTCTTATTGATTATGAATAATCTTTTGGTCTTGATCTGAAAAAGCAATATCAGAATGTTATCAAAAAGTTCTTAAGAGTTCTTCAGTGTTCTGAAGTATATTCAAGTATTTGAGAAAAAGATTGAAGACTGTTTATATAGTTTCTTAAAAAACAAATAATAAATCGATTTACCAATCGATTCATTAAAGTGATAAAGCGGGCTTAATCGATTTGCCAATCGATTATCGCAAGTCTTGTTTTTCTTGAATCTTAAAACTACATAAACTAATCGATTTCCCAATCGATTCTTTTAAAAACACTTTTCAGTAAATTATGTGCAGACTTATATGAATCGATTGCATAATCGATATCAGGTGTTTTGTTCCAATAATAAAATCACACCAATCGATTACTTAATCGATTTACTAAGTCACTTAATCGATTCACAAATACACATAATCGATTTGGCCACAAATTAAGAGTTCCCTGTGATTTCAAATATTTGTTTCAATCGATTTGCCAATCGATTTTGTTTAAAACAGGAACTTAGCTAATTTCATGTTAATCGAAGTGCCAATCGATTTGGTAGTATTTTCCTGAAAAGTTCTTACCAGTTGTTTAGTTCAATCGATTTCCTAATCGATTGATACCAAACTTAACATGATTGAAATTCTCACAATAGATTGTCCAATCGATTGTGTTTGTCACATGTCATGTTACTTTTAAAATATTATTTATGCAATCGATTTGTCAATCGATTATCCTAGTAAATGGATTGTCCCTGTGACTTACCCAATCGATTTGTTTCAATCAATTTTTACTTTGTGATTTGCACAATCGATGTACCAATCGATTAGCATGTAAATCAGGTTGCCACTGACTTGCACAATTTTTATTTCTAATTGTGCCAGTCGATTGCCTAATCGATTGTGTAACCACAAATAGTATGTTTCCTTACAACCCTTTTACGAAATCGATTTCCTAATCGATTTGTTCAGTAGATTTTCAACGTTTGTTGATTTCTTGAGTTCCAAGCAATTGTCTCAAGTAAATAGGGTTGAGTTGTTGTTCCTGAAATCTTGCTCAGTTAAAATATTAGATTTATCATATGATGTATGAACATTGTATGTTTGTTAATTATGTCAAAATTAGGATTAAGAGGACTAAAGTCCAACATGCTATAATTTGAGTTATATAAATCAATTTCAAGTCAAACTAGTTGGGTTTGAAAGTTTAAATATAACACTCTTTTTCTAAAAGTTTGATGTTAATACATGGTGCATATATACTCATATAATTCATATGTTAAGCACATGTTTAATCACTACAAAAAATTTGAAATATTGTGGCACATGCTCTGCAACGGTTTTTAGAAAACTGCCTGCGTTCATACACTGCGACGGTTCCTCATGCGACCTTTTTTCGCAACCGTCGTCATATTTTGTTGGAAATTAGAAACGCGCTAACCATTTTGACATCCCGCTGGTTCTTTTCCCCCTCAAATCTATCTCTCAGGTCTCATAACTAAAAACCCTTTTACCCTAAAATTTTAGAACTAAAATTTTGTGCCATATCCGTCGTTCCTCCCTCCACATTGTTTAGTTTCAACTTCTTGCTAGAGTTTTACGACCTCCTTTCTGCTCACGTTTTCTAGCCTCGGTTTTGCTAGCGTTTATGGCCTTCGTTCTGCTCGCGCTATCCAGACTTCGTTCTAGTCGCGTTTTCCGACCTCCGTTCTGCTTGCATTTTCCGACCTCCGATTTCTCACGTTTTCTGGCGACGATCTTGCTTCGTTTCCTATCACGTGTTCCACACGCGTTTTCTGGTGCCTCAGGTTAATTTCTCTTTTCTGGTAACTGTTTTTCGTGCTCATGTTTTTTATTTTTCACCATTACGATTTCAACTTTCTGATTGTTCTTTTTTTAGCTCTTTTTACTTGTTTTGTACAATGATTGAGTTGAATGTTTTGCAACTTCCTCTACAATGATGATTTTGAATGTTTTGAACTATTTTTAATTTCAATGTTATGATTGTTACGCATGTAGGAAATTATGGCCTCTATTTGTTAAAAAAATATTAGAAATGTATTTACTAATCTTACAAGATTACTAATCAGATTAACAATAATTAGTTGCGGAATTTATTCAAGAACAAAGATTCACAGTTGCATGAATTATCAAAATAAGAGTACATATACAATGCTTATTCAGAATATTAATCAAGACAAAAATTCACTGATACAAACATTCAAGAATAAGCATTCAAGCAATATCAAAATAAAGAAAAAGGTAAGAAAAACGTGCACCAAGATTTATACTGGTTCGACTATCAGTTTGATAGCCTACATCCAGTCCTAAAATCTAAACCAGATTTCAGCATTTCCAATAGAATTGACTTGAGTACGTTTTACAGATTGTCCAGCTCACACATGGCCTATCTATCCAACTCACTCGCTTCTATTACAATACCACCTTATCCTTGGAGTTACTCGCCAAACTCTCACGAGATCAAGATGAGACTTCTTCTTGATGAACACACGCACCAACAAAGATAGTCACCAGTTTACACCACTGGATTTCCAGAACTTTCTTTACAGATTGTTTTTACATAAAAGAATAAAAGCGGACAAAAGATGATGACTAAATCACAATAAGAATTTCATACAAAGAGGATTTTCCAAATGAGTATTTTGTGTGATGAAAATAATTGTTTCAAGTGTAGTGTATTGGTTGTTAGAAAATGTGTAACAGTTATTAGAAAATGTGATTGAATCAGCTTATATATATTCAGAAAAACATCAGGTCAATCGATTGCTCAATCGATTTTATAAAAGTTTAAAACCAGTTTAATCGATTGCCCAATCGATTATCGTTCTTCTTGTTTTTCTTGAATCTTGAAAATATAAGCATGAATCGATTTGCCAATCGATTCTTTTAATGCATAAATCAGAAACTAATACTAAGAATATATCAGAATCGATTGAGTAATCGATTATAGGTGTTTTGTTCAAACAACGAGATCAAAACAATCGATTGCTCAGTCGACGTATATTCATAGTCCTAATCGATTTGGTAATGAGCTGAATTCTTCCTGTAACTCAAACATTTAGCATCAATCGATTCGTCAACCGGTTGTGCTGATCACAGTGACTCAGACATTTACTTCAATCGATTTGCCAATCGATTGTGCTTGTCACAGTGACTCAGACATTTACTTCAATCGATTTTCCAATCGATTGTGCTTGTTACAGAACCTCAGCCATTTGGTCAAAATCAATTTGCCAATCGATTTATTCAAAGTGTTTCTGATAAATGATTAACTTCAATCGATTACCTAATCGATTGTCACAAAACTTGTAGTTTAAGAAACTTAATTCA
>NC_021164.2:28804474-28814276 GCF_000331145.2 Cicer arietinum
ATTTTGTCAAAATCAATGTGCCAATCGATTTTATTCAAAGTATTTCTGATAAATGATTAACTTTAATCGATTACCTAATCGATTATCACAAAACTTGTAGTTTAAGAAATCTAATTCAATTGATGTCCCAATCGATTTGGTTGATCCCAGAACTTATTCTTGATGAAAAACTTTGTCACAATCGATTTGTCAATCGATTAATTCAGTAATTGGTTGGTTCTGTGAATCACACAATCGATTACTCAATTGATGTCCCAATCGATTGTCCAGTAGATTGGATTAAGCGCATAACTCAGGTTTCACTAAAAGCTTTTAAGTAATCGATTTCCCAATCGATTTTCGTAGTATAAACTCTTGTTCTGAGTCAGACAATCGATTACCAATTGATTCATCAATTGACTTATTAGTTGATTGATTTACTTTCTTTGGCAAAAACTTACGTATGAAACCATAGTGATTAGTCTACTAAAACAACTACTATGACAACTAATCACACTATACATATTTGCATCTTTCTCAAGCACATCCTCCAATTTTGGTTGATTCCTTGAGTTCAAAGCTTTTGTTCCAAGTGTATAGTGTTTGCTTGTTTTCTTGAAATGTTTCTCAATTCAAATCATTAGATCAATCAAATACTTCATATGTATTGTATGTTTGGGAATTAAATCAAAAACATGATCAGGGAAGCTCATGACTTACAAACTCCCCCTTTTTGATTTAATGACAAACACACAGTTTTAACCTTGAGATTATTTTAGAATCTCCCCCTGAATTTTAGAGTTTATGATACATTTCAACAGCATAATCACAAGCTATTCGCATTCATTAATCAGAGTATTATAGCTTATACAAAATTTGTATCAGAATATAAACAGGGTACATTATTATGTATCAGAGTGCATTATGTATCAGATATGGGCAATATCGCATAATCAGAGCAATAATCAGAGCATTAATCAGAGCATCACATAATATACCAATCACCAATGTAATATCACAAGTTAAATTTGATACCAATCTCCCCCTTTTGTCATTGAATACAAAAAGAAATACAAGAGAGAATGATTAATCAAAAAGAATCATAAGAAATATACACAAAATATTACAAAGCAACAAAGAAAAACGAAATCCTAATCAACTAAACTAGGACTGCTCCTCATTATCATCAACGGGAGAGGTTGAGACTGCTGTATTATCCTCAGCAAGTGTCTCCTCACCATGAGGTTCATCACTTTCTAGATTGGTAGGATTTTGTTCTTCAGCTGCTTGCCTGCCAATTTCAACAATGTCTTCAAAAGACATTTTGAGACCCAAGTGCTCTTGGATGGAAGCAACGTCTTGAACCACTGAATTTAAGGGAGCTTGGAGTTCCTTAAGAGAGGCTTCCACCCTTGCATTGTGGGCAGCTTGAGATTCCATCAGCTCCGGCAGCTTAGCCAAAAGCTCAGGTTGTGCTTCAGCTGGCTCAATTGGTTCAGCACTTGGTTGTGCTTGATCAACACTTGGTTGTATCCTTGTCCAAATGCCATTGATCCTTTTCAATTGCATCTGGTTAACAATGGATTCACCAAAGGTTAGAGTGGTCTTAATTGATTCTTCATTGACACAAGAAATCTTGAAGTGCCTCAAAATCTTCGTAATTAACTGGGGGTAGGGGAACAAAAGCTTGCCTTGTGCTGATTCAACCATGTTCATCAACACGATCCAAGCCCAGCTCATCTTGAGCTCCTTGTACAATCCCCAAAGCTCTGATACCAATTGTAGGAAATTATGGCCTCTATTTGTTAAAAAAAATATAAGAAATGTATTTACTAATCTTACAAGATTACTAATCAGATTAACAATAATCGGTTGCAGAACTTATTCAGGAACAAAGATTCACAGTTGCATGAATTATCAATATAAGAGTACAGATACAATGCTTATTCAAAATATTAATCAAGATAGAAATTCACTGATACAAACATTCAAGAATAAGCATTCAAGCAATATCAAAATAAAGAGAAAGGATAAGAAAAACGTGCACCAAGATTTATACTGGTTCGGCTATCAGTTTGATAGCCTACATCTAGTCCTGAAATCTAAACCAGATTTCAGCATTTCCAATAGAATTGACTTGAGTACGTTTTACAGATTATCCAGCTCACACATGGCCTATCTATCCAACTCACTCGCTTCTATTACAATACCACCTTATCCCTGGAGTTACTCGCCAAACTCTCACGAGATCAAGATGAGACTTCTTCTTGATGAACACACGCACCAACAAAGATAGTCACCAGTTTACACCACTGGATTTCCAGAACTTTCTTTACAGATTGTTTTTACATAAAAGAATAAAAGCGGACAAAAGATGATGACTAAATCACAATATGAATTTCACACAAAGAGGATTTTCCAAATGAGTATTTTGTGTGATGAAAATAATTGTTTCAAGTGTAGTGTATTGGTTGTTAGAAAATGTGTAACAGTTATTAGAAAATGTGATTGAATCGGCTTATATATATTGAGAAAAACATCAGGTCAATCGATTGCTCAATCAATTTTATAAAAGTTTAAAACCAGTTTAATCGATTGGCCAATTGATTATCGTTCTTCTTGTTTTTCTTGAATCTGGAAAATATAAGCATGAATCGATTTGCCAATCGATTCTTTTAATGCATAAATCAGAAACTGATACTAAGAATATATCAGAATCGATTGAGTAATCGATTATAGGTGTTTTGTTCTAACAACGAGATCAAAACAATTTATTGCTTAGTCGATGTATATTCATAGTCCTAATCGATTTGGTAATGAGCTGAATTCTTCCTGTAACTCAAACATTTAGCTTCAATCGATTCGTCAACCGATTGTGCTGATCACAGTGACTCAGACATTTACTTCAATCGATTTGCCAATCGATTGTGCTTGTTACAGAACCTCAACCATTTGGTCAAAATCAATTTGCCAATCGATTTATTCAAAGTGTTTCTGATAAATGATTAACTTCAATCGATTACCTAATCGATTGCCACAAAACTTGCAGTTTAAGAAATCTAATTCAATTGATGTCCCAATCGATTTGGTTGATTCCATAACTTATTCCTGATGAAAAACTTTGTCACAGTCGATTTGTCAATCGATTGATTCAGTAATTGGTTGGTTCTGTGAATCACACAATCGATTACTCAATTGATGTCCTAATCGATTGTCCAATAGATTGGATTAAGCCTAGAACTCAGGTTTCACTAAAAGCTTTTAAGTAATCGATTTCGCAATTGATTTATGTATTATAAACTCTTGTTCTGAGTCAGACAATCGATTGCCCAATTGATTCATCAATTGACTTATTAGTTGATTGATTTACTTTCTTTGGCAAAAACTTAATTATGAAACCATAGTGATTAGTCTACTAAAACAACTACTATGACAACTAATCACACTATACATATTTGCATCTTTCTCAAGCACATCCTCCAATTTTGGTTGATTCCTTGAGTTCTAAGCTTTTGTTCCAAGTGTATAGTGTTTGCTTGTTTGCCTGAAATGTTTCTCAATTCAAATCATTAGATCAATCAAATACTTCATATGTATTGTATGTTTGGGAATTAAATCAAAAACATGATCAGGGAAGCTCATGACTTACAACGCACAGGTTCAAATCTCTCGTTGAGACTTTCAGGTTGAAACTTGTACTAAAATCTTAGTACTCAAATTCCTTTCCATAAAATTTTAGGATCCAGGTTGAATGAAGTGATAATTACTTGTATGTATGTTGGGAATATATTATATCAATATTATAGTTTTATAAAATTATATTATGTATGGTTTAGGGTGATGTATCATAGGGTTTTATTTGTATATGATACTACATGTTAGTCATAATAAGTGGGGCACACCGTATACGACCTAATTATGTTCAATCTCACTAAAATATGTTTACTAACATGTAATAGCAAATAGGATAACCTCTTATATTCTAAAACGATAATTGTTAGTTAGGTTTAAATCATCTAGTTATCTCACACTTTATGGCTTAAACAATAACACGTAGGATATATATATATATATATATATATATATATATATAGTTAAAAAACAAATTTTAATTAATGATGCCAAAGAATAAAGAAATTTTATTTTATGCTTAGCTTGTTGAGATGATTTTCCATACTTAGAACATCGACATGGCTGAAAGACATCTTTAAATTATTTTTATAAATTTTATGTCATTGAGTTTTATGCACACTACATTTGAGAGTGGTGTTTTTTAGATAACAAATATACATTAGATGTAAAAGGAATATCTAAATTTTCACCAGCTTGAGTTAGAAATAAATCATTTCAAGAGTCTAGAATTTAGTGTTATCTTTGATTACTTTAATTGTGAAAGTTAGTTTAAAAGTTGTAAACATTTGAGAGTTAGAAAATATTTTAATAATTTTCAATAGAGTTGTTTTCACTTTTATTTAAATAACGTTAATGTATAGCTAGATTTCATTGTGAAAGAGAAAATTTTACTATGTACCCCCTCAATTATCTCTGTACCCCAAAAAATTAAAAGAAAATATCAAATACCCTCATAAATAATCAAAGTTACCATTTTTCCTCATTTCCTCATCTGAGTATTCTGGAACACAAGTGAGTACAAAAAATTTCTTTTTATTTTCAGAATTTTTTTTTCAAGTTTTCTGGTACACAATTTATACTTCGGAAAACTTGAAAAAAGTTTTCCAGTACAGAACGTTATTTCTAGAAATCTTTTTTGAAGTTTTTTGGAATTACCGGAAAACTTATTTCAACATTTCCGAAAAACATACAGTAATTTTTACATATGGTTTATTAAAAATATTTAAATTAATTATTATTTATGGTGTATTAAAAATATTTAAATTAATTATTATTTATGATGTATTAAAAATATTTAAATTAATTATTATCATGAGAGCAACACGTGTCAATATAAATCTCTTATTTTATATGAATTATCTCGGCGTTGCCCAGGTGTAACAACCCCACAATCTAAGTGATTATTAGTATTAATATGTAACGTATAGTAATTATGTATTAATAGTAAATAGTAATGTAGATGATAAGAATGGAATGAAATTATTAATAAATGAGTATTATAGTCAAACACACTCATAAGTCTTAAAAATATTTAAATTAATTATTAACATGAGAGCAACACGTGTCAATATAAATTTCTTATTTTATATATACAAGTGAATTATCTCAGCGTTGCCCGGGTGTAACAACCCCACAATCTAAGTGATTATTAGTATTAATATGTAATGTATAGTAATTATGTATTAATAGTAAATAGTAATGTAGATGATAAGAATGGAATGAAATTATTAGTAAATGAGTATTATAGTCAAACACACTCATAAGTCTTGCTATATAAAGGGGAGTCAACCAAAATTGGTCAAAAGAAACCAATTATCTTCTCCTCTCCATCATGAATCAGAGAAGGAAGAGCTAAAGAAGGGATATAAGGCTACTAGAAGACTAAATGATTAGAAGCAAGGTCCAATACTTTTCTTCTTGCTTTCTGATTCAACTTCAAACTTGGGTGAATTCCTGCTCCCATCTTTAATTGCATGTTAGGATAATGATTAGAATAGATTGTGGTCGAAAATTGATGATTATAAAGAACCAAACCTTACATGTTAATTAGGTATTTTATGAGTATTTAATTGGGAAATCTTCATATTAGAAACCAATGTTAGAACTTGTATTAGAGGGGAAATTGATAGTTATATTGACTAGATATTGCATTGTGATTGATTGGTTAAAACATGCATGTATCTTGAGCATCAATTGATAGTGTGTTGCATATAAGATATTTCATAATTATGTAGTTGTTGTCCCTCAAATTAGGTATGCAGTACCTTTGGTATTTAGCCTATAACTTTTGCTATAGAAATCATTTGGAGTTTATTTTGGTAACAATGGAAACTAGACTTAATTTTCTTTCAAATATGCACTATTTTCACTAAATTTAATTGAGAATTGATAGAGATAAATGTGTCCCAAGTTAGACTAAAGGTGTTGCCCTGTTTTTGGAATCTTATGTATTGTTTTGACAAACAATTCTAAATGGGAACTTAACTTGAAAAATGAAAACTATACTCATAAATTAGACATCATAAGTTTTCTAATAAGAGATAGTTTACACAAATTGGATGTCGTTTGATATTTTGATTGAATTGTCAAAGTGGAAGTAATTTCTGCATAAAAAGATGATCAAATAGTTGATTAAAATGAGTATAACAGGAGTTATAGGAATTGGTTTTACGTAAAATCAATTGAATTGAAAAACTTACTCTTAGTACTTTAATATTGTGTATTTTCATAATTTTATATCAATTTTACAATTTATAGGGATTTTATGAACGCAATTGTTGTCATACAATTCTAGGGCGTGTTTCAAATACCTTAGACTAGGTTATTGGTTAAGTACCTTAGTCTTATGTATAAGAAGTGTTAAACAATATACGTTAAACAATATACGTTATAGGTTCTTGGTTTCCCAAATGTGTTAAACAATATACGTTAAATCAATTACAAGATCAATTTTGGAAAGTTTCTAAGGAAAATCAACTTCAAAAGATACAATACAAAACTTCATGAATTATGTTGATTTCTTACAATCAGGATAACAATTAGAAACCCTAATCATTTTGCATAAAAAGACGTGCATTCCTCAAAGGAAAAACAAGAAAAACACACAAGTTATAAGCCCATATGCACTCTTGCTTATCATCATACTTTTTCACTTTAGTGGTGATAAAAGATTATGAATTCGCTGCGAGAGCTAATTCAAAAAAAGCCTAAAACCTTTCGTTTGTAACCTAGTCCAATAATGGTTGTCTTCCTCAACAACTTAACTGTGTTGGAACCAAATTGGTTTTACATTTAGAGTTTTGATGTTAACAAAAGTATTTTATGAAAACAATATATTTGACTTCAAAGGGTATTAAAGAAGATTCATTTAATTGAAAAAAAATCTAAAATAAGATTTGATTCCAAATTATAATTGATGAAAACCTAAAATAAGATTTGATTCAAATTTATAATTGAAGAAAATCTAAAATAAGATTTGATTCAAATTTATAATTGATGAAAATCTAAAATAAGATTTAATTCACATTTATAATTGAAGAAAAACTTTGACCAAGTTGAAAAGAAGATATGACCAAGATTTGAAGAATATTTGATCAACATTTAATGAAGATTTGAAGAATATTTGATCAACATTTAATGAAGATTTGAAGAATATTTGATAAACATTTAATGAAGATTTGAAGAATATTTGATCAAACATTTAATGAAGAATTGAAGAAGATTTGATCAACATTTAATGTAGATTTGAAGAAGATTTGATCAACATTTAACGAAGAGTTGAAGAAGATTTGATCATAAATTGAAGAAGAGTTTATTTGAAGAATTTACAAACTCAATCTACACAAAATATAAATATAATCAATTTGAATAATTTACAAACTCAATTTGAACAAGATACAATTCCGAATTAAACAAGGACTAAATTGAAGCCCAAATTTTCATTATAAATATACACTCAAGGTTGAAGGAGAAAAACATCGAAAAGCAGAAAAAGAGTAACTCAAGCTCAAAGTTCTCAATTCATCTTAGAGTTCAAAGAGAGAAACACTTGTTCATGTTAGAAATATTTTATGAGTGTTCTTTTCTTATAGTGTGAGAGTTATTGTTATTATCAGCTTTGTTAGAAGCAACTACTCAAGGTTCAATCTTTTGTATCCAACCCGATAGTGGTTTAGTTCCTTCTTCAATCTGGGGTTGTCATCTTGTTAGGAGAATACTTGGCTTGTAGGGTCAAAGTGGTTAGTTCCTCAAAAGTCTAGGGTTGTCACGCTGTTTGGGAAGACTTCACTTGTAAGGTCAATGTGGTTAGTTCCTCAAAAGTATGGGGTTGTCAGGCTGTTTGGGAAGACTGGCTGGGATGGTCAGGTGCTTTGTAATTCAAGGTATTTGAATTCATGGATTAAAACCTTCTAAATGAAGGGACTAGATGTAGTCAAGTAAGTGGTGAACCATGATAAAGCTATGTGTCAAATTATTTATGCTTTTGTTGTTTGCTGCTTCTGAATCCGATTGCTTCTTATCTAAGTAATTCTTAAAAATCAACCAACCTTCATCAAATTAGCAAAAAGTTATCAACTTTAGAAAACACAATCAACTAATCTTCTCGTGTTTGCACCTTCAAACTATACTAAGCTAAAATGTTGAGAAGATTGAATGCAGTTAATGTGACTAGTAGGTGTTCAACTATAAGTTGGATTGTATTTTGTTCATATTTGATTTGTAAATTCTTCAGATTGATTATGTTCCTATTTTTTTAAATTGAGTTTGTAAATTCTTTATATTGATTTTGTTTGTATTTTGTTCAGATTGCGTTTGTAAATTCTTCAAAATTGATTCTGTTCATATTTTGTTGTAGATAAATATTGATCAAATATTGTTCAAATTTTGATCATATCTTTTTTCATACTCTTTGAAGTCAAATATATTGTTCTCATAAAATAGTTTTGTTATCATCAAAACTCTAAGTAAAAATCAACTTGGTTCCAACATAAAGTTGCACAAGCTAATGAATAATCTGGTTTTAAGATTTCCATGCTCACCCCCAAAAACATTGCTCACGTGAAAAAGGAACCAATATCTTCTAAAAAATCACTGTCCCCCTTCCTTTAAATGAAACTTCTCTATCTGTTTCAAGAATACAAAAAAGATTTGAAAGAATGGTTATGCTGAAAAAAATAGTTCAAAATTTCACTCTTGAGTCAATTCCAGAACGTTCTCCTCAAACTGAAGAAAGTTCTTGACATTGCTAACCACGAACATGTTGATTTTGATTTGAACTTTGAAGCTGATCAAACTGGATTTACACTAGTTTTTTTTGGCACATAAACACTAAGCTCCTCAATGGCCTTTTCAAGAAAACTTTTCACCGAAGGTCAACAATCCAAACAAGCTTGGTTAGGAAAAAATCTCTAATGTCCCCCATTTTTTATGTCTCCCCAAGTAGCTGGAACCCTTTGTTTGGTTTGAAGAACTTATTATTTGCTAGTCCTATTTTTGATTCATCCTTTCCTTATTTTCCTCAAAATCAAACTAAATATATGACACTCCCAACCATTGGTCCTACCTTTGGTACTTTGGAACCATTCTATCCTTCAATACACCACCTTCTTTTGTTCTAGAACATTCTAGAAAGGAGAAAACTGAAGAAGCTATGTCTCCTAAAAGGTCTAAGGTTGAGAAAAATACAACTGAGACTAAGAAGGACACTGCTAGAATTTTTGAAGCTCTGAAGATCATTCAAACAGATTGACCTATAACACGGTTAAGCTAACCATTTTAAGAAATTGGATCATAAATGAAACGTGTAAGTTTGGGTTTAATCCACCAGCTCCAAATCCACCTCCAATCTTATCTAAGTTACCCAAACCTTCTACTTCATCTTATTTTGATGATTCTTTTCCTTCACTCTCCTTTTAAAAACACTCTGATGCGAAATCTTTTTTATGTTCCCTCTACTCTATGTAATGACAAAGGGGGAGAAAGTAATTAGATGAAAAGTATTTTTGAAACACTCTTTTATGTACTTCTCTTTGAATTTCTATCTTTTAATGTTTTTTTTTCCTATGAACCATTTGTATGCAATATCATTTTGGTTGTAACTTTTTTTTGATTAATGAATGCAATATGATATTTGGTTCAAACTATCTTTACATTTCGTCTTTGCATGTTTAAAAAATATGTGATACTATAT
>NC_021164.2:28814296-28838634 GCF_000331145.2 Cicer arietinum
GGGGTGGGGGGGGGGGGGTGTTTAACAAAAACACTTTGATTATTATCATGCTTAACATGTATGTAATCCTCAAAAAGGGAGAGATTGTTTAGGCAAAATCACTAAATTAATGTTTTAAAGACAACTAATTATTTAATTATATTTGTTAATGATGATCCTAATCTTATTAATTAATAACTTGTGTTTTTGAGTGTATTTATTCACGAAAATCAAAACCAGAGTTAATTCATAATATGTTGAAGTATGCATATTCATTCAAGATCACATGGTCATTTTTAAGTAATAAGATTGATTTTATCAACAAATCTGGACTCATCTCATGTACACATCAAGACAAAAATACATTTTTAAGAATTCTGAAGTGATTTGGAAGATTCCTCAAAGGAATGTCAAAACCAGATTGATCACATGATGATTGAATAACATTCTGATTCATTCTGGTTGTCTTATTAAAAAAGAGGAGACAAATGGATCTGTTTTGGGATCACTAAAAGCTTATCCTAGATCGTTATAGTTCGCATAGGCCATCCAAAAGTAAACAAGGCCCAAGAAGTCAAATAGTGAAGGTCTACTTACAAAAAACTGATGCACATTGATCTGTAGTTTAGATCTCTAGATTGATTAGTTGGAAGCAAGTACAAAACACTCAAGTGCATTGCAAAAAACACTATTAACATGACATATGTGCATGCTTCTGACTCAACTTTGTCCTAACGGACATATTCAACCTTCGCGCTCAAGTTTCCTTCAAGTCTTAAGGAAGAACGTTTTGGATAGAATTGCAAATAAGAATATTGTTTCAAAGAAAGAAATTGATAGATGGCAAGACCATACAATGATTACATTTAGATTAAACAGAACACTTTAAGCCTATCTTCATCTATAAAACAAAGATCAATCAGAAAATGAACACAAGAGTTCAATTGACACTCTATCTACACTTGTTCGTCTAAAAAGCTCAAGTTCTCTCAAGAAAAACATCAAACTCTCTTCACTATATTTGTGGATAATTCTTTTTGAGTTATTGTTATCAGTAAATCTCAAACAAAGAGTTGAGAATCAAAAGATCTCAAGCACTTTTTATCATACACTTTATTTGTAACTCAAATCTATCTTTTATGTTAGATTGAGTGGGTTGTAAAAATCCTTTCTAGTTGGAAAGGTGATTGCAAAAATATTTTCTTTAGTGAAAGGTGGATGTGAAATATTCCTCTATAGATTGAAATGTGAAAGATGTAATTGATCAAGCGTAATCAATAAAGAAAGTGCAAAGGCTGAACATTATGTGTTGAGCATATTTGTGGAAATGTCACAAATTGTGAGAACTAGATGTAGTCTGGGTTAGGTGAATCATTATACTTCTCTTGTGTGATCTTATTATCCATTCTCTCTTATTTATTAAGTATTCACATATCACACATCACTTGATATTACACTTAGTTACCTTATTTTTAATTTTAACTCATCAAGAATGTTCTTCAATCTCCTATTACCAAAATGATTCTTAAGTATATTAAATTAAGTGCTACAATTAAATTTTAAAAAGGGGTCACCATCCAAACCCTCATTTCTTGAGACATTTATTGCTACTGTAGAGAGTTAACGTTGGGTGGCTGGATTTGAATATATGAAAGGGAAAATGAGTACAATTTTTTAATTTATTTTATGACTGTTGATGACTCATAAATAAAGATATTATGATATCATCCATTTAAATCCAATTAAACATTATTTTAACACACCATTAGTTCTAGAAGGTCAGATTCCAACAAGGACTAAAAGTTAGACAATCTTAAAATATATGATTGTGGTGGAAAAATTACATAGACTAAGATCATTTTGACCTTATATTATAGTGACCAAAACCACTATTAACCCCCATTTTCATCACTTGAAATTTTCTCAGACATCCTTAATTGATATGTTACTCTTTAAAAAATTGTTTGATTGCTAAACTTCAATTAGAATGACTATCCTTTTAAGTCATTTTCAAATGTATTTACTTCAACTTGTTTAACTTCATTTTCATTATTAGTGCACTTTTCTTCATTTGAAAATGATATACCACTCAATCCCTATTAGCACTACTTAGTTTTTCCTATTTTTCTTTTATTCCATTCTTTTTTTCCATCTATTATTGTTATTATTAGGGTAGTTATAGTTTGCTATCCCCTTTTAAGTTAGGTGATTGTTTGATGTATATTCAAGCATGTTTTTGCATTAGTTTGTGTCCAATATTTGGTTATGTTCTTTCCGTAATAAAAGAAATCCTTGAATTCTATTTGGTTTTGAATACTTGTGTGAATGAGTTGTTTCGTCCTTAACTAGACAAATTCTCATAATGTTGTTTTGTTTACTTGATTTAGCAATTGGCGAAGTTTTGGACTGGAACAACTCTTGGGAAGTTTCAAAGTTTCACTCATTAGTTCATAGCCTTCAAGAGATTAGAAGGTGGAGCATTATGCAAGATCTAGCCTGGCGGAGGCTTCATATTGCCAAGCGAGTTATCACTAGTTGGCAACAAATTTTAAAGGGTTAGAATCTGCAAGATTTCGCTTGGTGGAAACTACTGCGCACCGGGGAAAGTAACCCCAACTATGAAAAATGTTGGCCATTGCAAGATTTTGCCTAACCACAAGCACTTCACCAAATTCACAAAGTCTTGCATTGAAATGCATACTCTTCACCAAATGATGACATTATAAATTCTGTAGTATTGAAGTAAAATCTAAAGACATTTAGGGTTCTGATATTTTGGAAGATGAAAAGGCATTTGGAGGTATCAAGGGAGCACAAAATTGGAGGTTCTAACCTAAGAGATTGTGCTTCCATCTTCATTCTTGGTCTTTTATATGTAATCTTTCCATCTTTTTTTTCTCTATTTGTTAAGAATCAATAGCTAAACTCTCCATTGTTTGGGATGAGTGAAATAAGATAAATTCATTATTTGTTTGATTTGATTTCTAGTTATATGAATGAATTTTTATTGAATTATTTTTCTCATCTTTGTGCTTAATGTTTTTTATTTCCTAAACAACTTTAAATTGTTTTATGATTCGTATTTTGAAATAGACGTGGACGTTATGAATGCTTGAGATGAGAAATTAATGATATTGTAGTCTAGGGATAGATGCATATTATTAAACCAATTGAATTAGTTTCACATATAATAGTTAATAAGAGAATTCTTGTACTGTCAAGGTTAATTCTGTTATTAAATCTACTAAGAAATTGGTGTTAGAATTAGCCCTAGAGGCCAACACTTTTTCCTCGGTTATTACTTGTACCACGACACTTACTATTATTTATATAGTAATATGAGACATTTTAATTTATTATGCGGATTTATTTAAAACATAATAAAGACCTTAGAATAGTTAGTTTGTTTAATGGAACAATAAGTGTGACTTAATTTGTGAGACCCATTTGAGAATAATGACACTATTCTTAATCTGTCTATAATCAAGTTTTACTGTTAAATGGGTCAACAATAATGCATAAAGACTAATACATGAGTAGATCGATGATCATACCTCACAACTCATAGATATGAGATATCAAGTCTTCACATATGTATAAATATTAGGAGTAATATTTATACTAGATTGATCCGCTATGAGAACGTTACGTAATAGTTATGCAAGTGACATTAACTATTCTCATGTGACCATAGTAAGTAGTCATTCGACATGAAGTCACTACGATCCCGACTTGGAGAGTTGTATACGTTGATGCCATCAAACATTATTTGTAACATGACAATCATAATAGGAGTTGTGTCTTGGACATCTCAATAGAGTGATATGTGAAATGTGTGTGGCCACACCAAAATGAACCAATATATGATATTGGATACATTAGTGATTGCACGTATATTCGAGAATCAAGAAACAAAATATTTGACCTAACAAGGATGACACTTTTTATTCCTTGTGTTCAATTAAAATATTTGAATGAAGGGACAATTACTGCACAATAAATAGTGATCACAATAAGGTTAAAATCGTAACATCGATTTTCATATTAATTGGATAGTAATGATGCATTATCAGATGACACTCATTGTTTATAATATTTAATTTAATATTTTTATATTATTGTCAATTAAGTGGGAGTATATATGATCACACGATAAAACGGTTAAATAGAAAAGCAAAGATTTAACTAAAGAAACATTTAATTAAATCATAATTTAATTGATTAATGATTTAATAAAATAAAATAAATTGAGATTGTAGCGAACAAGGTCCATTATGGCAGTAAGGTTTGATCACTAATTATATTGTGTCTCCTCTTAACCTAACACTAGAATCATTTATTACTGTTTTCATGAGCTAGCACCGACACACTCGTTCACATGGACTGAGTAGAGAAACTACCATATGGTAGTGTTGGTGGGGTTAGCACTACTTAATATTTGTATTCATGTCTTGCATTTGAGTAAAAATGAGATAATTCCATAAATTGTTTTCTCCATCTTTTATTTTTCTCTTTGATTCAGTTGAATCAACAATGCAAAGCTTCTATCTTTAACAATCTTTATAGATGACCAAAATAGATCATTCAAACAATGACCACAACAAAACTAATCTCAATAGAAAGATAATGCAAACAATGGAAGTTAGTTAAGTCTCCACTAGTTTTACTGTAATTTTTGAAATACTTCTTTATAGACAACATTGAAAGTGATGTTAGTTTGTTGGTCCTGGTCACCAATAATCAATATTTTCATACCATTTATTGATGTCACTATTGAAACGGCAACATATAGTTGTCTATGTGAGAAAATATATTATGGTAGATAAATTTGTAAGACCCATAATTTTAAAGTACACTTTATGTATTTTTTGTGTATTTTGGATTTTGGCTCGGAGGCTTTTTAGCCAAAGTTATTAATATTTTGGAGTTTACATGATCAAAAAGATATTTTGATGCCGATTAGAATTACTCGTCGATAAATAAATTAAATTAAGTGCGGTGAATCCTTTACGGAGAATTTAATGCGTTACGGGTGAAATGGTAATTTAACAAATATCTAGATATTTGTTTGAGATATTTGTTAAGTTATAATTATTATATATATATTTATATGTTTGTTTGGAAAGAAAAGGAAAAGAAATAGAAAAGAAAGAAAAGGAAATAGGAAGAAAAGAAAAGAGAAGGAAGGAAAAACAAAGGAAAAGCATTTCCATCTTCTTCCTCCCTTGCCTCGCGAAATCCATTTCTTCTCCTTCTTGGTTTTGCTTTCTTTTTCGTTCCTTTTCTTCAAGATTAGAAACCCTTCCCTTCTCCTCCATTTTCGTCTTTCGTTGCTTTCTTTCTTCAAGACTAGTAACCCAAGGTTGGGTGAGTGTTAGAACAAGGATTTCGCAACTCCACTCTTCCTCTTTGATTCGAAAACGAAGAAAAACGGTATTTGAGATTCAAACACAAACCCCTCCGTTTCTTCTAGATCCAAGCTTCATTTCGCGAAGAGTTAGAAGGGAAAGTTGCTCACTACCACGCCACGGTGCTAGGGGACCAATTTGGAGGCGACGCTGCGAGCGAATATTTTACCGGTTTTACTCGCGGTACCGGAAACCCACGTTAAAGCTAACGTTAAGGTAAGGGCTCCTTCCAAACTTCTAGTTTGCATTAGGGACTTATCTGTGGTTGTGTGGGAAGGAATTTGTTAGGATTTAATGTATCGATTTGGGGAAAAACGAAACTAATGCGTTATGGGTAAAACCTTAGAGTTAGGTTTTGTTTATATTGATGAATGGTTCGTGGTAAATGAATTTGAAGTCATTGTGTAAGATTTTGGGTAAAATGAAACTTGTGTGTTTGAGTAGTGGATTGTGTCGATTTGTGTTCGTTGTTTTGACGTGTTCTTAACTGATATTGATGAAATTTGATATGTGTATGGTTGAATTTTGTGGAAGAATGAACTGATGTGTTTTGATGTCGGTTGAAAGTATGTTTGAGTTTGTTTTGTGTGGAATTTGAAAACCATTAAGTTAAACGAGGATTAAGAATGGGGAATCTCTTAATGTCTTGTTTACTTAATGTGTGTTTGTGAAAATCGTTTAAGTTAATTGGATATTAAGAATGGGGAATCTCTTAATGTCTGGGTTACTTAATGTTGTTTTGAAAATCGTTTAAGTTAACTGGGCGTTAAGAATGGGGAATCTCTTAATGTCTCGGTTACTTAATATTTTGTTTTAAAGAAAAATCGTTTAAGTTAACTGGGCGTTAAGAAGGGGGAATCTCTTAATGTCTCGGTTACTTAATATTTTGTTTTAAAGAAAAATCGTTTAAGTTAACTGGGCGTTAAGAAGGGGGAATCTCTTAATGTCTCGGTTACTTAACATTTTGTTTTGAAAACCGTTTAAGTAAACTGGGCGTTAAGAATGGGGAATCTCTTAATGTCTCGGTTACTTAACATTTTGTTTTGAAAACCGTTTAAGTTAACTGAACGTTAAGGAGGGGGAATCTCTTAATGTCTCGGTTACTTAATATTTGTTTTTGAAAATCGTTTAAGTTAACTGGGCGTTAAGAATGGGGAATCTCTTAATGTCTCGTTTACTTAATGTGCGTTTGTTCGTGAAAAATCGTTTAAGTTAACTGGGCGTTAAGAATGGGGAATCTCTTAATGTCTCGGTTACTTAATATTTGTTTTTGAAAATCGTTTAAGTTAACTGGGCGTTAAGAATGGGGAATCTCTTAATGTCTCGGTTACTTAATATTTGTTTTTGAAAATCGTTTAAGTTAACTGGGCGTTAAGAATGGGGAATCTCTTAATGTCTCGGTTACTTAATATTTTGTTTTGAAAACCGTTTAAGTAAACTGGGCGTTAAGAATGGGGAATCTCTTAATGTCTCGGTTACTTAATATTTTGTTTTAAAGAAAAATCGTTTAAGTTAACTGGGCGTTAAGAATGGGGAATCTCTTAATGTCTCGGTTACTTAATATTTTGTTTTAAAGAAAAATCGTTTAAGTTAACTGGGCGTTAAGAATGGGGAATCTCTTAATGTCTCGGTTACTTAATATTTTGTTTTGAAAACCGTTTAAGTAAACTGGGCGTTAAGAATGGGGAATCTCTTAATGTCTCGGTTACTTAATATTTTGTTTTAAAGAAAAATCGTTTAAGTTAACTGGGCGTTAAGAATGGGGAATCTCTTAATGTCTCGGTTACTTAATATTTTGTTTTAAAGAAAAATCGTTTAAGTTAACTGGGCGTTAAGAATGGGGAATCTCTTAATGTCTCGGTTACTTAATATTTTGTTTTGAAAACCGTTTAAGTAAACTGGGCGTTAAGAATGGGGAATCTCTTAATGTCTCGGTTACTTAATATTTTGTTTTGAAAACCGTTTAAGTTAACTGGACGTTAAGGAGGGGGAACCTCTTAATGCCTCGGTTACTTAATATTTTGTTTTAAAGAAAAATCGTTTAAGTTAACTGGGCGTTAAGAACGGGGAATCTCTTAATGTCTCGGTTACTTAACATTTTGTTTTGAAAACCGTTTAAGTAAACTGGGCGTTAAGAATGGGGAATCTCTTAATGTCTCGGTTACTTAATATTTTGTTTTAAAGAAAAATCGTTTAAGTTAACTGGGCGTTAAGAATGGGGAATCTCTTAATGTCTCGGTTACTTAATATTTTGTTTTGAAAACCGTTTAAGTAAACTGGGCGTTAAGAATGGGGAATCTCTTAATGTCTCGGTTACTTAATATTTTGTTTTGAAAACCGTTTAAGTAAACTGGGCGTTAAGAATGGGGAATCTCTTAATGTCTCGGTTACTTAATATTTTGTTTTGAAAACCGTTTAAGTAAACTGGGCGTTAAGAATGGGGAATCTCTTAATGTCTCGGTTACTTAATATTTTGTTTTGAAAACCGTTTAAGTAAACTGGGCGTTAAGAATGGGGAATCTCTTAATGTCTCGGTTACTTAATATTTTGTTTTGAAAACCGTTTAAGTAAACTGGGCGTTAAGAATGGGGAATCTCTTAATGTCTCGGTTACTTAATATTTTGTTTTAAAGAAAAATCGTTTAAGTTAACTGGGCGTTAAGAATGGGGAATCTCTTAATGTCTCGGTTACTTAATATTTTGTTTTAAAGAAAAATCGTTTAAGTTAACTGGGCGTTAAGAATGGGGAATCTCTTAATGTCTCGGTTACTTAATATTTTGTTTTGAAAACCGTTTAAGTAAACTGGGCGTTAAGAATGGGGAATCTCTTAATGTCTCGGTTACTTAATATTTTGTTTTAAAGAAAAATCGTTTAAGTTAACTGGGCGTTAAGAATGGGGAATCTCTTAATGTCTCGGTTACTTAATATTTTGTTTTGAAAACCGTTTAAGTAAACTGGGCGTTAAGAATGGGGAATCTCTTAATGTCTCGGTTACTTAATATTTTGTTTTGAAAACCGTTTAAGTTAACTGGACGTTAAGGAGGGGGAATCTCTTAATGTCTCGGTTACTTAATATTTTGTTTTGAAAACCGTTTAAGTAAACTGGGCGTTAAGAATGGGGAATCTCTTAATGTCTCGGTTACTTAATATTCGCGTGGAGATCACTCAGGGTGTATAGTTTTTGGTAGGATGATCAGATTAGGTTGATGTATAGGGACTAGACGTCCTTCTTTTTGGGTTGGAGTATTTTGATTTGGAAAACTGTACTTATACTAATATTGTCAGTTGGACATCTTATTTGAATGAGTTCCATGTACCATTTGTTATTGTGTAAATGCTTTGGATTTATATTTGGAGAAACTTTTCCGCTGCTTGTAAATTATAATGACTCAATTATTTATCCAAAGACATTTCCTTGTTTATTTCTCTGTTTTAGTTTAATTTCTTTTGAAAAAAAAATACACTCTCGCTTTGAAAATCGGGGTGTTATTAATAGTCGTTACAAATGAAAGCTTTCCTATTATTAATAGTCGTTATACATGCTTCAAAGATTTTCCTTGACTTTTATTAATAGTCGTTACAAATGAAAGCTTTCCTATTTTGAAACTTGAATAGAACTCTTAAATCAAAAGGTGTTTGTGACAACCGAGATATATGTGGTAATAAAGTCAATTTTAATGTAACTACTAAGTGGGCTCTTAATTATTTTTTTCTTCGAGTTATATGGATCATGAAATAGTGTTCTAACCTATGTGCCTTATTGAATTTTACGTATATTCCTTGTGTCATGTAAATCATTTTGGCAAAATGAATATTTTGGAATTTCCTACATAATACATATTATTATATCTTTAAAGTATTTTACATTATATAATATTGAATAGTAGTATTTTTGAATAGCTAAACCATTAGAATACTTTGATTGTACATACTGCTAAGGGATATGTGGCGTATCTATGGAAACACAATTGTTTTTGCCATTTTGTCTGATATCATTTTTGAATAAATATTATGTTATAGGCTAAATACCACCCGTAGTCCTTTAACTTAATTTCAGTTAACGTTTTAGTTCTTTATTTTTTTTATTTATTTTTAATTTGGTCCTTTATTTTAATTTTAAGTGACAATTTGATATTTTATGTTTTAAAATGTCAACAATGTTATCCTTATTTTTTGCAAATATTCAAAAAATTCATCAAAAATTTCAAACAAAACCAATAATATTAATTATCATCCTCAATATAATGCAATTTCATCAAATTCATAACTTACATCTTTAAATAAACTCATATATGATCGTTTATTTAAATAAATTCATAACAACATCAAATAAAGAATGACAAATATGATCGTTTATTTGAAGATTTGAGCTAAAAATTTGATGAAGTTTATTTTATATTAAAGAATAGGCTAAATTACATATGTGGTCCCTTAACTTAATTTCAGTTAACGTTTTAGTCCTTTATCTTTTTTTCCCCGAGTTGGTCCTTCATTTTAATTTTAAGTGACAATTTGATATTTTATGTTTTAAAATATCAATAATGTTATCCTTTTTTTTTACAAAGTTTCAAAAAAATCATCAAAATTTTCAACCAAAACCCATAAAATTAATAATCATCTTCAATATAATGCAAATTTCATCAAATCCATAACTCAAATATTCAAATAAACTCATATTTTCATCTCCAACAACATCAAATAAAAAATGAAAATATGAGTTTATTTCAAGATTTAAGCTATGAATTTGATTAAATTTGCATTTTATTGAAGATGATAACGAATTTTATGGGTTTTGTTTGAAAAATTTGATGATTTTTTTTGAATTTTTGTAAAAAAAAGGAAACATTGTTGACATTTTAAAACATAAAATACCAAATTGTTACTTAAAATTAAAATAAAGGACCAACTCAGGAAAAAAAAGATAAAGGACTAAAACGTTACCTAAAATTAAGTTAAGGGACTGCATATGTAATTTAGCCTAAAGAATATAATTAAATTTATGAGTTTTGTTTGAAAATTTTGATGATTTTTTGTAAAAAAAATGATAACATTTTAAAACATAAAAGATCAAAATTGTCACTTAAAATTAAAATAAATGATCAAATTGGAAAAAAAAAAAGATAAAGAACTAAAATGTTAACTAAAATTAAATTAAAAGACTACAAGTGATATTTAGTCCATTTTATATAGTTTAATAAAATATTATTATCCCTTTCTTCAACTTCAACCTCAAACTCGATACAATTTCAATCTATTAAAACACAATATCTTTCAATGGTAACGCCAAAATCTCTTACAAATAACTCAGGCAATAGTGCTTTTGTTTATAAGTCAATGAAATAAATAGTTAGAATAAAAGTAATGTTATAGAGAAAAATTAAAATAAAATGAACAAAATTAGACAAACAATTTACAGTATAGTACATACATTAGATGCATTGAATTTCATCTCATAGGTTCAGAACCTTAAAAGCTTCACCTTGATCTCTTTTTATTATTCAATAAATTGAGAAGAAACTGTAAAATGACAGATATCAAATATATTAGATTCAAAATAGTTACTTAGAAACATTAACACGAGAGTAAAATTATTATAAAGCAAAATATATCACTTATGGAGAAAATTTTGATTGTTAGTGACATTACATATGACAGTGTGTTAACGACAATGTTTACCTTTCAGTGTTGTCAAACTGATTGCAGAATGATACTTGTTTAGCGGCATGGTAAATAGTATCCTATGATAATTGTTATGATATTGAGTGATTGTGAATTGAACCTTGAAACCACACACACTTTTAGCGTTTCAATTAGCAAACTTGAATATGTAATTAAATAGGTTCACATACAAGGCATTAACTCACTAGTAGATTTGAAAATTGGTAAATTCATTCTAAAGATTGAATTAATACAGATGAATTCGTGAATTTACAATAAATTTGACAAATACACTATTTTTACCCTAATTTTAAAAGATGCCCAATATTTTTAAACCCAATTATAGAACTCATCTTTTTTCCACTCTCTCCAACACATTTCATACTAATATTTACTCTTTTGAAACTCGATCAAACCATTCTCTTCTTCTTGTTTTGAACTTGTGTGTAACTTCATCTTCACCATCGATCACTGTGAATAGTCGGCAAGTCGTGAACGAGTGACGAGTCTTGAATAGTGGTATAATTTACTTAGTTTAATTTGGTACTAGTATATGAGTACAAAATTTTATGGTGATTTTTTATATTTTTACTTTATAATTAAGTTGAAAGTTTGAATTTTTAATGAATTTTTGGTATTATAAAAGTATATATGTCCTTTGTATATTAATTTTAATATGAGATAAATTCGACGAATTTATGTATCAAATTCACATAGACAAAACGAATTTTCTAAAAAATTCGAATTTGACAACCTTGCTCATGTAGACTCGAACAATAATACTATTTAGGTTTAAATATGTTTTTGGTCCGTATAAATGTAACAGTTTTTAGTTTTAATCCCTACAAAAAAAATTTATTTGGATTTCATCCCTGTAATATTAGAAAAATTTATTTTTGGTCCTTAACGTCAAGTGAACATTACAAAAACGTTAATTAACAAAGGAAAATATAGACCAAACGTTTAAATATATTTTTGGTCCCTGTAAATATATATGTTTTCAGTTTTCGTCCCTGAAAAACATTTGTTTGGATTTTACCCTTGCAATATACAAAAACTTTATTTTTGGTCCTTAACGTTAAAATAAACGTTACAAAAACGTGAACAGACAAATAGATGAAAACATGGACCAAATGTAGCACTCTAATGAGAATATTATTTAAATATTATTTCAGTTGAATAAATAAGAATAATTATTTAAATTTGTTTAGAATACTTATTTTATTAGAAATAAGTATACAAATTTAAATAATTTATTCTAAACAAATTTAACTGAAATAATATTTAAATAACAAATAAAAATAATTTGTATACTTATTTCTAATAAAATAAGTATACAAATTCAAATGGAATACAAATTTAAATAATTATTCTAAACAAATTTAACCGAAACAATATTTAAATTACAAATAAAAATAATTTGTATACTTATTTCTAATAAAATAAGTATACAAACTGATATGGATTTGAGTGTTTCCATATGATTTGAAAGATCTAACCAAGTGATATTTTCAAACAAAGTACCAAATAAAATGGAGAACACAAAGAAGAAAATATGGAGAAGGAATAAAATGGTAGAAATCGCCACACTCCACAACAAAGAATGATAAGATCAAGGTAGAATCACCACAATAGTATGAGACTCTTGATAAGATCCAAATTTGGTTCAAAGAAAAACCCTAGAGAACATTTCTCTAATCTCACACTAAGTGTTTTCTTCTTTCAGAAAAGTCTCCCTATGTATTACAATAAAAAGGCATATATAGCATAACACAAAATAACATGGTACCTAGGCTACACACAACTAATGACATTATGCCTAAGCTACCAAATATTTAGGCACACACACAAGTCAACATAATTCCTAATTATAAGGTATGATTATTACATCCCAAATTTAAAATTAAGTCTTAAGATATTTATATGACCAAAAGATTAATATAATGTGGATCAATCTTTTCATAGGTCTTAAGACTAAGAAAATTAACAACTTGTTTCTCTAATTGTTCTTTTAGCTTCCTAGCCTTCCCTCTAGTCAATGGTCCTTTCGATCCTAGTTCTTGAAGCTCATTAGCCTTCATGTAGGGTTGGTCCACATCATTCCTTCCCTCTTGAAGAGAATTTGTCCTCAAATTTAACTCCTCATCAGTTGTTTCACCTACATCACAAGGAGACAAGTCACTAACATTAAATGTAGCACTAACTTGATACTCATCGAGAAGGGCTATCTTGTATGCATTATCATGTATTCGCTCCAACACCTTGAAGGGGCCATCACCCCTTGTTTGAAGCTTGGATTTCCTTAAGTGAACCCAAACCCAATCACCGGGTTCAAAGATCATTCTCTTTCGAGTCTTGTTGGCATTCTATGTATAGTGTTCCATTTTCGTCTCAACATTGGTCTTTACTTTAGCATGTAGGTCCTTGACATACTTGACTCTTTCTTCGGCATCCCTATGCAAAGCATCATCACTAAGAGGTAAAGGAAGCAAATCAAGTGGAGTTAGTGGATTAAAACCATATGCCACCTCAAATGGAGAAAATGATGTGGTCCTATGTGGAACTCTATTATATGCAAATTCAATAAATGGTAAACACTCTTCCCAAGTCTTTGGATTTACATGCAAAAATGTTCTAAGCATGGTGCCAAGAGTTCTATTGACCACTTCGGTTTGTCCATCCGTTTGAAGATGACAAGTAGTGGAAAATAACAACTTGGTACCTAGTTTAGCCCACCATGTTTTCCAAAAGTGAATCAAGAATTTAGTATTCCTATTAGAAACAATGGATTTAGGTATACCATGCCATTTTACAACCTCTTTGAAAAACAAGTTTGCAATATGACTTGCATCATCAACTTTATGACAAGGAATGAAATGTGCCATCTTAGAAAAACGATCTACAACAACAAAAATGCTATCACGACCACTTTTGTTCATGGGTAGCCCTAACACAAAATCCATGGACAAATCAACCCAAGGAGATGAAGGAATAGGAAGAGGGGTATACAAACCATAAGACATGCTTTTTAGTTTTAGCCTTCTTACAAACTATGCACCTAGAACAAATTAAATATACATCATGCTTCATTTTAGGCCAAAAATGTTCATGCAACATGTCAAGAGTCTTATGCTCCCCGAAATGACCCATTAAACCGTCCTCATGCACCTCTCTCACGAGCAATTCTCTCAATGAACACTTAGGAATGCATAGTCTAGTGCCCTTGAAAAAATAACCATCATGTCTATAATAAGAGTCATGTGCCATAAGTTCACAATCACGAAAAAGAGAAGCAAAATCAATATCTAAGGCATACAAATTACTAATATTATCAAAGCCAAGAAGCCTAGTTTGAAGAGTAGAAATTAGCGAGTACAATCTTGAAAGTGCATTGGCTACCACATTAACTTTCCCTTTCTTGTGTTTGATGACATATGGAAATTGTTCTAAGAAGTCAACCCACTTTGCGTGTCTTTTATTTATCTTACATTTCCCTTTTAGATACTTTAAGGATTCATGATCACTATGTATCACAAATTCTTTAGGAAACAAATAATGTTGCCAAGTATGCAATGCTCTAACTAAAGCGTATAGTTCCTTATCATAAGTGGAATTGTTCAAGTGTACTCCACTCAATTTCTCACTAAAATATGCAATTAGATGACCTTCTTGTACCAAAACAGCCCCTATTCCAATATTAGGTGCATCACATTCAATTTCAAAAGTTTTTGCAAAGTTAGGCAAGACCAAGATAGGTGTATGCATCAATTTTTCCTTTAAAATAGTAAATGCATCTTCTTGATCTTGTCCCCACTTAAATGCAACATTTTTCTTAACAATCTCATTCAAAGGAGCGGCCAAAGTACTAAAATTAGTCACAAAACGCTTATAGAAGCTAGCAAGACCATGAAAAACTCCTAACCTCACTCATGCATGTAGGTGTTGGCCAATCCCTTATAGCCTTAATCTTTTCTTCATCTACTTTAACACCTTGTGCACTTACTACAAATCCTAAGAAAGTAACCTCACTTTGGCAAAAAGTCCATTTTTCTAGGTTAGCAAACAACTTCTCTTCTCTTAGGACTTGTAAAACACTCTTGAGATGCTCAATATGATCATGCATGTTCAAGCTATACACAAGAATATCATCAAAGTAAACAACCACATATTTTCCAATGAAGTGTCTTAAACATGGTTCATCAATCTCATGAAAGTACTAGGGGCATTAGTTAGGCCAAATGGCATAACTAACCATTCATAAAGGCCAAACTTGGTTTTAAAAGTCGTTTTTCATTCATCGCCCTCTCTAATCCGAATTCGATGAACCACTTTTTAAGTCAATTTTGGAAAATACACATGCACCATGCAATTCATCTAACATATCATCAAGCCTAGGTATAAGATGTCTATATTTGTGGTAATGTTATTAATAGCACGACAATCGGTGCACATGCGCCATGTGCCATCTTTCTTTGGTACAAAGATTAACGACATGGCACAAGGACTAAGGCTCTCTTGAACCCAACCATTTTCCAAAAGTTTGTGGACTTGTCTTTCAATTTCTTTAGTTTGTTTCAGATTACTTCTATAAGGAGGCCTATTAGGCAAAAAAGCGCTAAGAATCAAATCAATGTGGTGATTTATGCCTCTAAGAGGAGGTAGGCCATGAGGAAGTTCTTTAGGGAACACATCATCAAACTCTTTTAAAAGACAATTCAATGAAAGAGGAATATCATCATGTGACGTAGACAAACATAAATCATTGCAATATAGAAAATATATCGATTGTCTAGTCAACAAAGCTTTCCTAACCACATGCTTTCTAGCAAGTAAGTTTTCGACCCTAGGTAAATAATTTTGGTTACTCGAGTCATGAGCATTCATAATATATTTTCCTTTTTGTTCTTTGATCTCTTTGTCCCTCTTTAGATTCCATTGAGTTTGATCAAGATAAACATCCTTGGAACTAAGAGGTAAAAGAAACACTTTATGCTTTTTATGCACAAAAGAGTAGATGTTAGTGTGACCATCATGATAAACTTTTTTTTATCAAATTTCCATGGTCGCCTTAACAAAATATGGCTGACCTCCATAGGCGCAATGTCACACAAAATTTCATCATGATATTTGTCAATGCTAAAATTTACCAAAACTTGTTTATCCACCAAAATATCAACATCGTCATTTAGCCATTGAAGCTTATATGGCCTCAGATGTTTAATGGTTTTCAAGCCAAGTTTTGTGACTAACCTAGTGCTAGCCACATTGGTACAACGACCACTATCAACTATCAAAGAGCAAACTTTTCCATCAACAAGACATCTAGTATGAAAAATATTTTCTTTTTGAGAATCATCATCCTTAATTTGGACTCCTAAGAGTCTTCTAACCATGAGAAGATCTCCTTCAACGGGAGCCAATTCATAGTCGCTCCCTAGTTCACTTGGGGATGATTGTGAAGAGTAAGAGTAAAAGTAAGAATCAGTTTCATATGCCTCTTTGGCCTTTGCAACCATAGACTTTTTATTTGGACAATTAGATGCTATGTGACCTCTTCCTAAGCATTTAAAACATTTAATTTAAGAATGAGAAGAAGAACTAGGAAGATGAGCTTTAGGTTTAGAAGACTTACCTTCTTTGGCTGAAGCTAATGGAGAATCACCCTCTCTTTTATGTTTGTTCCAATGTGATGTGTCTTTGTTTGAGGAATACTTTTTATAAGTACTTTTTCTCTTCAATTTTTGTTCAATGGTAGACGACTTATGAACAAGCTCCTCAATATCCATAAAGTGTGGCAACTCAACCACATCTTTAATCTCATAGCTTAGGCCATCCAAGAACCTATCTATTATGGCATCGTCATCCTCTCTAATATTGGAGTGAATTATCAAAGTCTCAAAGTCCTTATAATAATCCTCCACACTCTTGGAGCCTTGTTTCAACCTTTGTAGTTTTTGATGTAGCTCCCTTTGATAATGCAATGGTACATACCTCTTCCTCAAAAGTGCTTTTAATTCATCCCAATCATCTAGTTGCCTAGCACCACATCTCATCTTTTCCTTGACATTTTGGTCCCGCCAAAGTAAAGCATGATCTTTAAACTCTAAGGTAGCCAACTTAACTCTCATATCTTCTCTAATATCATGAGCTTCAAACAATTGATCTATCTTAAGCTCCCAATCAAGATATGCTTTCGGATCATTTTTTCCATGAAATGAAGGGAACTTAATTTTGCCACCGACATATGTATCATCATGTCTTTGGTTCCTCCTCTTATTTCCATGAAAATCTCTATGGTTTCTCTCATTATTCCTATGATTCCCTTTCTCATAATAGTCTCTATTGTTCCTCACATGTTCTCTTTGTCTTCTACTTCCCTCGATTTCAAACCCATCTTCATTTTGAGAAGACCTGATGAGAGAGGGAATCATAGGAAAAGGGGTTATAGGAGAAAAGGGGTTTGGTCCACTTCCACTCATGATTTCAACAACAACAAACAACAAGTACCACAATAATCGACAAATGGCAACAAAAAAAAAACAAGTGAACAAAATAAAAATAAGGCCCTCACCGCTCACTAACTGTTTACACTCAAGAAATGTATCACTCATGTATATCACTCAATAATAGCTTTTTTTTTTTATTTATAATTTTCGCTCTAGCCTTTTTCCACTCCCTAATTCAACTCTTTAAGTTCTTCAAGCAACCAGACAAATATCAATAAAGTTTGTGGTAAACCTCTAAACAAATGTGACAAAACACACATGAAAGTTATCATTCAAGAGGCTAAAAAAATTACAAGAGAAACTTGGAATACAAAACCAAATAATTGAAAAGACAAACAAGAAATATAAGCAAATGAAGACACACTCAAGTAGATTATCAAAGAAATAAGAAAAATTAGAATTAAATGACTAAGTGATCAAAATATGTGGGAGGTAATATACTAAAGGAGGTAAGAAGAATGCAAAAGATGTTTGATGTTTCATTAAGAACAATTCTGGATTATTTTTTTCAAAATGTATTTTTTTCAAAAGTGCTTTTGTGCAGAATCACTTTTTTGAAGAACTTATAATTCTAGATTTTTCTCTGTCTATTTGAATTCCTCTCATTTTCCTAATCAACTTAGGCTTTTGAATTTCTAGAATCGGATTTGTATGGAAGAAATAACATCAAAAACAAATTTGCAAGTGAAATTTGGAATCAAACAATTGCAAGTGAAATTTGGGATCAAACAATTGCAAGTGAAGAAGATGATGCAACTGAAACCCAAAATTTTTTTTCTGCATTTTTTTTCCAGCTCAGTTTTTAAATTTTACCACAAATAAAATAAATAATCACAAAACTAAACATTCCCACACATATTATAACACTTATAAACAATAACCAACAACTCAAGATTGAACAAGATTTGGAACAAAAATGAAACTAAAATTTCAAATATCTCAAGAACACAAAACACTAAAATAGAAATTAAAAACAAAAATTATCACTTAATGGAAGGCTCTGATACCACGTGATATGGATTTGAGTGTTTCCATATGATTTGAAAGATCTAACCAAGTGATATTTTCAAACAAAGTACCAAATAAAATGGAGAACACAAAGAAGAAAATATGGAGAAGGAATGAAATGGTAGAAATCGCCACACTCCACAACAAGGAATGATATGATCAAGGTAAAATTACCACAAGAGTAGGAGGCTCTTGATAAGATCCAAATTTGGTTCAAAGAAGAACCCTAGAGAACATTTCTCTAATCTCACACTAAGTGTTTTCTTCTTTCAAAAATGTCTCCCTATGTATTACAATAAAAAGGCATATATAGCATAACACAAAATAACATGGTACCTAGACTACACACAACTAATGACATAGAGCCTAAGCTACCAAATATTTAGGCACACACACAAGTCAACATAATTCATAATTATAAGGTACGTATTACATCCAAAAATTAAAATTAAGTCTTAAGATATTTCTATGACCAAAATTAATATAATGTGAATCAATTTTTCCATAGGTCTTAAGACTAAGAAAATTAATAACTTGTTTCTCTAATTGTTCTTTTGGCTTCCTAGCCTTCCCTCTAGTTAATGGTCCTTCCGCTCTTAGTTCTTGAAGCTCATTAGCCTTCATGTAGGGTTGGTCCACATCACAAACTCTAATGAAAATTCAAATTTAAATAATTATTCTAAACATATTTAATTGAAATAATATAATAACAAAAATAATTTGTATATTTATTTTTAATAAAATAAATATACAAACTCCAATGGAAATACAAATTAAAATAATTATTCTAAATAAATTTAATCAAAAAAATATTTAAATAACAAATAAAAATAAGTATACAAATTATTCTAACATTTAAATTAATATTTTTATTAGAGTGTTACAATTGGTCCATATTTTCTTCTATTTGTCGGCTCACGTTTTAGTATCGTCAATTTGATGTTAAAGACCAAAAATATTTTTTTTAGATATTGCAGGGATGAAATCTAAAGAAATACTTTTGAAGGACTAAAATTAAAATTTGTTTTTTATAGGATCAAAAATATATTTAAATATTTAGTCTATATTTTCTTTATCAATTAATATTTTTATAACGTTCACTTGACGTTAAAGGATTCAATTTTTTTTTTTTTTAATATTATAGATATTAAAAATATATTTACACCTAATATTTATGTACATGGCTATGGGAAAACTTGAATATGTAATTAATTGGGCGGGCCGGATTTTGGTTCCCAATGTGATAACCACCTAATCCATTGATTATTTCTAAACTTTGTGGCTTGAAGTAATTACATGTGGTTAAGGAGTAACGTTTGCGTCAGATTCCATCAAATGTAGTGACTTAATTGGACCAGAGTATAATTTATTTTGTATTTTTCATAAATTTTCTTATTCTATTAATAAATAATTTAAATTTAAATATATATTTAGTCCTACAAATATATCATATTTTGATTTTAGTTTTTGTAAGTTTTTTATTTTAGATTTAGTCCCTATAAAATAAGAGACGATTGACTTTGGTCTGTAATGTCAAATCAATATTAAAAGAATATTTTTTTTTTTCAAAAAACCTTAAATCCTTTTTTTAATTTTTATATATATTTTATTTATAAAATAACATTAATTATTAAATTATTAATAAATAAATTTATTATTTAATAATATAAAATATTTTAATTTTTAATATATCATAAAATGTGATGTGTTGATATGTATTTATAAGCTCACGTGTCATGACAGTTTATCAGCTATTTTTTAAGGAGCAAAATCGATTGCCTATGATTTTATACAGACTAAATAAAAAAAAATAAAAAAAAATAAAAATACTTACATAAACTAAAATAAAAAAGTGATATACTCGTAGAGATAAAAACATATTTAAATTTAAAATTTATCTTCATTTTAATATTATCTTGTTTCCAAACTTTCTACCAAAATTCCTTATATTATTAAAAACATGTTTTTTTAGGACAAATAATAAAAATAAACTTAAATATAATTTTTATAATATTAAGATAGAGATATAGATTAAAAATACGAGTCAGATAATTTTGAAATAATTTAACTTAACTTTAAAAAAATAAAAATATAGTTTTTTGGACAAATAATAAAAAGATACTTAATGTATCTTTATACTTTTTTTTTATCTAAAGATATTTTTGTCATTTCACAAATAAGTTTCTATCTTTTCTATCATTTTCTTTCTATTTTTTCTTATACCAAATCAACTTACAATCATTACTTTTTGTACTTTTTTTTTTTCTTCTTCTCACTTTCTTTCTTTTTACATTATTTCATCCATATTTTTTTCGTAAACTAAACAATATCTAACTCTAATAGTGGCAAAACTACAAGTAAGATGTAAATGTGATATCCTTTAATAAGTTAGTGAGAGTCATGTTTTATTATCTGAATTTGTTAGAAATAATAAGTATTAATGTGAGTTTTTTTTTGTATAAAATAAGATAGAATAAAATTTGAAAGTCTTTTCATGGAGAGTTGGATTTTACAACGACTCTATTACAATGATCATAGAGGCTTTGATAAAAAAATTTCGATGGTTGGTCTACTATAACTATAACTATAGCTATAACTAGAGACATCAATAAAGTCATAAACTCCATAATTCCCTTTAAAAAGTTTCTTACTAAGTTCTTAATATTAGGTTTTTATTAAAATAATTTTTGTAAAATTCTGATCTATTATTTAATTTTTTTTTTTTGTTTAAGAGAGGGACTCAGTCTCAAAATTTTGTTAATTTTGAGATTTTTTTTTTGAAAAATTTTCAAAAATTATTTTTCTTTGAAAAATATTGAAAAAGTTTCAGAAATATTTTTTTCTCAAAAAATTGAAACTTTTTTACCGAAAAATCTTAAGGAAAAAATTGAAAAATTTATTTCTCGAAAAAAAAAATAAAAATTGTCAAAATTTAAAAAATAAAACGATTTTTTTTTTTGAAAAAGTTAGCCCATAAGCCCATTAAAACCACAAAATTTTAGGGGCTTTTTCTTTTTTGACTGAGTCAATAATTAGTGAATTTCTCAAATTATAAATTCTAACTATAGTTTGTATAAACGATCATATAGGCTTGATTACAATGACTAGTACCTTATATGCACCCATAAGCTACTCTATATTAGAAGGGTGGTGGATATGCATATTCTTTATCTATGTAAACGTTTTATACATATGCATCCAATTACATCATCACATGTAAATTTTTGTCGAAATATTTCATAAAATAACATAATAAAGTGGCAAAATTGTGTAATTTGATTAGATATATGTATAAAATAATTTTACATTATAGTGCATAGAAATGAATCTCTATTCTTTAATAGGAGATTGAGTTGGATTGTGAGATAATTATTTTTGGTCAAATTAATGTTTTTTTTAGGAACTTTTGGTTAATTAGTTAAAAAAAAGTAACTAACTTTTTGCTAACAAGTGCCCTCAATTATTGTCTTAATGACACTTGTTCAAAAATCAAAAATGAATATTTTACATCAGATAAAATACTCTTTAAACTTCTAAAAGAGTTGAGAATAAACTTTCAATATATTTCTAATGGACTATTGTCATATATAATTCCTTAACAGGTATCCTTGGGCACTTGTTAACATTTGTCTATTGTGTTTTTATAACTTTTACAAGTTAACAAAGTTTCAAGAATAATATTTCAAATATTCCTTCTTGTGTCTCTCTTGCCTAATAAAATGGGAACTTTTCCTCTCATTGACAATTTAGCATCTATGTTCCTTATCTTTAAAAGAACAGTATGTTACAAGAGTTGTGTCTTTCAAACATTTATTCTATTAGTTTTCTATGACTCCCACTTTCACTTTCTTCACTACCTTCTTGTACTTTACATTTTTTAAGTATCAACCTTTTGTACATTGGTGCACATCAACAAGTCAAATGCATTGTCAATAGTTGTTAATGAATAAATCAAACACATGCATGATCTTAAAAGTTAAAAACTGTCATCATTTGGTAGCTAACGCAGTGATGATGGTTGAATTTTGTAATTCAAAATTTCAGATGAACTTTTTTTGAAAGAAAATTTCAAATGAATTGAATTTGAAGCTCCATTAAAAAATGTGTTGTCTAATACATCTCCTCTTCCTTTAAAACTATTTATATTCTATTTAAATAGAGTTGAGATTCTATTTAGTTTTCAAAAGAAATGGAACACATAATTACTAAATTTGTGTGTGTATAAAGTCAATAAATATTTAATTTATGTCACATGTTTCTAAAAATGTGTGCAAATATACACACAAGATTATAATAAAAGAAGAAATTGAGAAGATGAAAAATAGAGAAAATATTTACTCTATCACACACTAAAATTCGTCACCTATTTTCTTCTCTGATTTTGTAATTTGCATTTAACTTCTCAAATTATTCAAATCTTAATTTGTTAGTAATTCTACGCGTGAGTAATCCACCTTTCACATTATGCCCAAATTATTCCTCTAAGTAGTAAGTAATAGTTCCATATGTTAAAGTTCAATGACTCATTCAATAAAGAAAACCATTGATCTATACATTCATAAGTATTTATATTAATCCTCCTTGGCTCACCTTTTAGGGTTTGAACCCTAGTTTTTTGAATTCTTCACTCCTTCAACTCTTAGCACAAACTAGTTGAGCAATCTAACACCGCCAAACATAGGTTTCTAAAACAGAGATACATGAACAAAGCCCCTATGCGTCAAGTCAAATTATATCTTTTTATAAGACCCATTTTGAATTTTCAACTGCATTAACTATATTGTACTTAGAAAACTTTAAATGTATCATAAATTTCACTCACTCACTTCTCATAGTTGTATAGTGAAATTTCACTCACTCACTCAAGTCTCATACTTATATATAGACAAAAATATTAAAAGAGAAGTGAATGGTGGAAATTACTAAAATTAATGTATAGTAGCTATTATTATCATATTTGTAGAATCATGTCCTACATATATGTATGTATATATATATATATGTGTGTGTGTGTGTGTGTGTGTGTGTATGATGTCCTTTCATTGTGATGAAATGAAATAAAAAAAGAGCTTTCTGTCTGATGGTGCGTTCAACCCCCAAACTACTCCACTATTTATTTCATTTACTTTTTGCAGGTATTGTTGGAACATAAGTATGTTATAGTGTGAATTTAAAAATGTGTTGAAGTCCCACATTGGAAAAAAATAATTTTTGTAAATTTAAGTGGAAAGAAACTTGTTTTTTTTTAAATTCAAGTCCCACATTGGAAAGAATATTTTTTGAAATCTCACTTTGATAATCTATCATATTTTGTGTTGTTTCAATTCTATACATACTAAAGTCCCATATTGTTTAGAAAACATATGTGACTTTGCTTCCATCACTATATAATGAGTTTCAAGCTATTGTGAAAAGTACACAAAAGTTGGATGTTTTTCCCAACTTTCTCTTTTCTCCCTCTTATATTCTGCTCGCCTAATTTTCGAGCCACTTCTCTCATTTTTTCCGTCCCTTCGGTTTTAGAGCGGTTATTATGCCGCAGTCCCTTCGGTTTTAGAGCGGTTATTATGCCGCAGTCCCTTCGGTTTTTTAGAGCGGTTATTATGCCGCAGTCCCTCCGATTTTTTAGAGCGGTTATAATGCCGCAGTCCCTTTGGTTTTAGAGCGGTTGTTATGTCGTAGTTCTTTCAGTTTTTTGAGCGGTTGTTATGTCGTAGTCCTTTTGTTTTTAGAGCGGTTGCTATGCCGTAGTCACTTTGTTTTTAGAGCGGTTATTATG
>NC_021164.2:28839397-28842573 GCF_000331145.2 Cicer arietinum
AGAAGATAAAACTACTCAAATTATATATTAAAATAACAAACTCAGTGGTAGGAATAACATACTAAATTTGTAGATCAAACGGAGCAAGTTTGCTACACACCTGTTACCACCACTAGAACCAAACCCTTATTTTTCTTCTCTCGCAACCGTTCTTCTTCCGTTGTCTTTCTGTGTATATCTTCTTAGGGATTTCTAAATCCCTTTTATTACCTTCAAGTGGGCCAAGCCCATTCAAATCTTTTTTTTTCTTTTTCTTTTTATTTCAATAATAATAATAATACTAGTAAAATTGGTGGGTTCCACTTAGGGAGTGAGCCCACCCAACACGTAGTCCATTCGTTTTTTTATCTTTTTGAGCGGTTATTATGCCGTAGTTATGAATGGTCATAGTACCATATTGAGAGTGACTTTAATTGTCATATTGAGAGTGACTTTAACTGCCATATGGAGGGCGTAATTCTAGAACGGTTTTCTACAGTGCAGTAGAACTCCGATACAGAGTATCTGGGCTGTTTTATCCTGGAGACTTCGTGGTTGATAGTCTGTCTTGCACAATTTTGGGCAGTGCCTCGAAACGTCTTAAAGAGAGCGACCTAGTCCGTGACTCAACCCAGTAATACTCTCGGTGGCATAAATTGTGATTTTTAAATAGGTTTTGAAACTCAAAATCCTACAATTTTAAGACGTTCCTTTCTGCCATGTCAACCGAAGAGATTACTGGATTTGGTTATGTTGCCTCTGATTTCGATAAACTGTTTCAGTTTAAAGCAAATAGAAAAGGATAAAACAGTTGGAGAATTAACCCATGGGAGATTAATGATAAGAATTATATTCTTAATTGACTTGCTGATGATCTGTATAACTATTACAGTTCCAGCAATAATGCGAGATATGTTTGAGATACTCTGAATAAGTTGTGACTGCTATCCAGAGTATCAGATGTCCGATGATAGATACGTGGAGGCTGACAGATCCATGGAGGCACATGGAGGCTGACAAAATTCGTGGAAGCACACTCCCGTAAAATTCAGAAGATAACTTATGAGATCATCCATTAAGGTACGCCACTCATGGCATATTCAAATTTAATTTTGAAACTTAATATGTCTCTTTATGTTTTGAATGTTGAAATCAATAAAATGTTTGTTTATACTTACATGTTGTGTGCTTTTAATCTTGACATGCCATACTATATGATGTGAACACATTTGATTTCAAAATTAAGTAACTTAGGTTTAATTCCAAAGTTATTGTTAAATGATTTTGAAAAATGTGATTTTTATAGTCAAGCTAAAATAACAAAGAGTTCACATAAATATGTAGTTAGAGAATCTAAGTCTTTAGATTTATTACACTTTGATATATGTGAACTTGATGAGACGTTAACATGAAATGAAAAATAAAAGTGAAACGCTTGACATGTTAAGGATCTTTATAGCTGAAATTGAAAATCAATTTAGTATAAAGATTAAGAGATTCCAAGTATGATTTAGTTTATTTAATGAGTTTTATAAATTGTCTGGAATTATACATGGAACAACTACACCATAATTACTTGAAGTGAATGATAAAGTTGAAAAGAAAAAAAGAATAGAACTCTTATTGAACTAGTTGTTGCTAGTATGCTTAACTCTTGTGTTTCATATCATTGGTGTGCGGAAAATATATTGTTTATTTGTTATGTTTTGAATAGAGTTCTTAAATCTAAAAACAAAACATCTCCTTATGATATAGTGAAGAAAAGACAATTAAACTTGTCTTATTTTCAAACATGGGGTGGTCTGGCTTATGTCAGAATCCCCGATCCTGAGCGAGTTAAACTCGCCAGTAGAGCCTATGAATGAGAATTCATTGGGTATGCGGTAAAGAATAAAGCGTATAGGTTTTATGACCTAAACACAAAAATGATCATAAAATCAAATGAAGTTGACTTCTATGAAAATAAATCCCCTTTTAAATCGAGAAATAGTGGGGGCAGCGAACCTAGTCAAGTTCCTGTGAAATAGTGGGGGCAGTAAACTTAGTCAAGTTCATGTGACAAGAAGCATTGAAAGCAACAAACAAGACGAAACAGAAACTCGAAGGAGTAAGAGAGTAAGAGTTGCTATAGATTATGGACTAGAATATATGGCTTATAATCTAGAAGAGGATCCTACAAATCCTAAAGAAGCTCTGTAATCATTGGATGCAGATCTATGGCAAAAAACTATAAACGATGAAATGAATTCTCTAGAGTCTAACCGAACCTGACATTTAGTATACTAAACTTTTGGTTGCAAACCAATAGTTTGTAAATGGATTTTGGAAAAGAAACTAAAACCCGATGGATCTGTTGATAAATACAAGACACACCTTGTAGCCAACAGTTTTAGACAAAGAGAAAATATATATTTATTCGACACTTTTCCACCGTTCACTAGAATGACATCCATTTGAATACTTATATCACTAGCAACTATTCTTAACTTGGTGACACACCAAATGGATGTTAAAACAACTTTTTTAAAAGGTGATTCGGAAGAAGAAATCTATTATGGAGCAACCTAAAGGTTTTGTAATTCAAGGACAAGAATACAGGGTATGTATGTTAGATAAATCCATGTATGGTCTTAAATAAGCTCCAAAGAAATGGCATGAAAAGTTTGATAACTTTATTATATCGAATGAGTTTAAAGTGAATGAAAGTGACAAATGTATTTACCACAAATTTGAAAATGGCATTTGCACTATCATATGTCTCTATGTAGACGAGATACTCATATTTGATTCAAACATTCATGCTATAAATATTTTGAAATCATTGTTGTGTAACAACTTTGATATGAAAGACCTCAGAGAAGCAAATGTAATCCTTGGAATCAAGATTACTAGGTCAGAAAAGGGAATTTCTTTGGATCAATTTTACTATGTTGAAAATATCCTAAAGAAATATAAATACTTTGACTATAAACCTGCTTGAACACCATATGATCCAAGTGTGAAAATTTTCAAGAACACTGGTGAAGGTGTTATACAACTGAATATGCGAGCATCATTGGCAGCCTCATGCAGGTATGCCACTGATTGTACTAGACCCGACATTGCATGTGTCGTGGGATTATTGTGCAGGTTTACTAGTAGACCTAGTATGGAGCATTGACACGCTATGGAAAGAGTCATGAGATACCTAAAAAGGA
>NC_021164.2:28842680-28843501 GCF_000331145.2 Cicer arietinum
TTTGGAAATCGAAGAACAGACGATATTGGCTTAGTCCACTATGAAGTCTGAAATGATAGCACTAGCTACTACTAGTGAAGAAGCAAGCTAGTTGAGATGTTTGCTAGTTGAGATCCCTATATGGAAAAAATCTATGACAGATGCGTTGATCCACTGCGATAGTACCGCGGCTATTGCGAAGATTGAGAATCGTTACTACAACGATAAGAAATGACAAATTCGTCGTAAGCACAACACTGTTAGAAAGTTATTTTCTAAATGAGTTGTTATAGTGGATCATGTATGCACTGGTGAGAATTTAGCAAACCCTTTGACGAAAGGATTAGCTACAAAGAAAGTCATAAATATATCCTAAAGGATGAGACTAATGCCTATAGAGTCACTCATGATGGTAACCCGACCTAAAAGACTGGAGATCCCAAGAATTAGGTTCAATGGGTAATAACAAGTCATAGTGATATGAGATGAACATGCTATGTTTTATATGAGAAGCATGATTCCTGAAGCGAAAAAGGATGAGATAATAGAAACTCTTAATGAGATCTATACTCTATGTGGAGGGAGTACCTAGCTACAGGAGTACTCTTGATAGACTCACCTATGTGAATGTGGAAGTGGGGCCGCTTCCTATGGAATTTCGAGGCAGAATTCCTAGAGCGTTCACTATACTGGGATACGCGTGCATGGCCATTAATGCACAGGCTTTTGAGAATACACCCTATGAAAAGGTTGTGTGTGGGTTTGACGTCAGAGATAGAGTTCAAGACTACGAGTCACTCTTGTTGAATCTGAATCTTACTTACTATGCAAAGGTTCAAGTC
>NC_021164.2:28844357-28915281 GCF_000331145.2 Cicer arietinum
ATTATGCCGCAGTCCCTTCGGTTTTTTAGAGCGGTTATTATGTCGCAGTCCCTTCGGTTTTTTAGAGCGGTTATAATGCCGCAGTCCCTTTGGTTTTAGAGCGGTTGTTATGCTGTAGTTCTTTCGGTTTTTTGAGCGGTTGTTATGCCGTAGTCCTTTTGTTTTTAGAGCGGTTGCTATGTCGTAGCCACTTTGAGAGTGACTTTAATTGTCATATTGAGAGTGGCTTTAACTGCCATATGGAGGGTGTAATTCTAGAACGGTTTTCTACAGTGCAGTAGAACTCCGATACAGAGTATCTGAGCTGTTTTATCCTGGAGACTTTGTGGTTGATAGTCTGCCTTGCACAATTTTGGGCAGTGCCTCGAAACGTCTTAAAGAGAGCGACCTAGTCCGTGACTCAACCCAATAATACTCTCGGTGGCATAAATTGTGATTTTTAAATAGGTTTTGAAACTCAAAATCCAACAGGTATTAGTTTTTTGTGTGCAACTATCAATGGAGCAAACCATAGAGAAACAACAACACCGCATTTTAGTCACAAACAACAACAATACATACATTTGTCTCAGAAGTGGCAGTAGCAAGATTGAGTCGTTGACAAAATCAATACATCCACATTGTAGAAATTCAAGTGCAGCATCAATGATGTCTCATTATAAACAACAACCTTTCCTTCCCGTACTAGCAGCGACAACATAGTTACAAAACAACATATTGGATCAACGTTCGTTATAAAGAAAGTGAAATTATCTCCAACAATTTAAAGGATTTAATATGGCTATTGAAACCAGTCCAAATGATACGCAAAAGAAGGCTACTAACGGTTTTAAAATTCAATAGAATGTTATTATGCCGACCATCAATTTTGCAAAATAATTCCACAATGTTTCCAAAATTGAAGTTTTCAATAGTCAAAACTTCTGTAGGGGCAAGGATGTGTTCACTCCACGAGTTGCGCAAAATTTTACAAGTGTACCTTTGCCATATAGTACTATATAAGATTATCGTATTTACATAGATTAATTTAACAACTACCAAATTAATCAAGATTTTATATTATTTAGACTAATGAAAATTATTATTGGTTCCCGATAACGAAAACATAAAGATAACATAAAAATTATAACAGAAATATATAACAACACAACTTTGATTTAATGAAAAGTAATCATAGGGTAATGATTTCACTTGTAATATCAATATCTCAAATCCTAGTTTTATATGAATTCTTATTTATTTTCTCAATTGTCAATCCTTCTTTAAAACTATTAACAAAGATTCATCATTCATTGTAATATTATTTTTCCTAAATTAATTCTTTGATTGATCATACAAAAAATATAATTAAAAGAAAGCATAAAGAACCAAGAGGTTGAGTGATTGAAAGATTAGTATTTGAGTTTCAACATACAAGAATCCTAATCTCAATTATCCTATAGATCTACCAATTAGTTGTAGTTGGTCACTAGTCAATTGATTGATTGAGGCATGCAAAGGTCCATCATTCTAAACATGTAAATAAAACAATATAATAACTTAATTGAGATAAACAAAAATCTAAAATAAAACTAGAATTTAAAGACATAGTAAAAATGTATCTTAATCACATGATTCACCAAAAACCGTAGAACAGACTTTAGTTACTCATTGGCATATAAAAAATGAAGCACGTAATAGAAGTGTTTATCGGTTAAAGGAAAAAAAAATAAAATTTTCAAAGAGTATGATTTGTTGCTCTAAAATTTGAGACAATTTACTCCAACTACAAACATTGTTAAGTTTCCAAAGTGTTTGTTCTTATTCTCTCTATAATTTTTTCTCCCCCAATTCTGATTACGATTTCTCCTTTTTATAATAGTATGAACATCCTATGTTTATGCAACAACCTTCCTCATTCTTTGGCAACATCTTTTTTTTTTTATCATAAAATTCATTCTCCTTGAAGTATGCAACAAACCTCCTTCTTGTACTCATAAGTTGATATGTTAATTTTGATACTTTTGCACTAAAAAGCTTAGTAGATTTGACCAATTTGAATTATTTTATTATCTCATGATCAATTTTACAAATACGTTAAATAAATAAATAAATAAATAAATAAACATTGAAATCAAAACTATAAAATAAGATAAAATAGAGGGTAAATACCTTTTTAAAATCCTATAAAAATAGGTTTATCAACCCCCATCACTCAACCTTTGTTTATCCTCAAGCAAATTGTTATTCTAAGACAAAGTTTTAATAATAAAGAACATCATAATTGAATTTTTTAATTTGAGCAGAATTCTTCTATATTGTTTAGATTCTTCTACACTATGTCAACTAAGTAAAATGAATTCCCATAGTTCAAAGTGTGTATGTGGTTAACCTCATTGTTTCTTAGCATTCAATGCCTTGAGACTTTCTTCAATCAACTCATTTAATTCTCTCATTCATAAAGTTCGATCCTTATCATACAACACTGAGGTTTATTTTTCTCAAATACTAGATACATTTTTCTTTGATTTAACTAGACAACTCAACCTTTTATTCATGACATTTTTTCTTTTCTTTTTAATTTAATATCATTCCACCTTTGATTTGACTATTAGTGCAAGTAATCTCCAAGTTATTCAGTGAAACAACACTTCATTTTTCTTTAATTTGATACCATTCCTCCTTTGACTTGACTATTAGTACAAGTAATCTCCAAGCTACTCAATGAGATAACACTTCACCACACTTTTCACCTGACTGCTAGCGTGAGTAACCCTCAAACTAATAAGTGAGATGGTGTTTTATTTTGTTTTTTAATTCTTAAGACTAAGCTGTCAATCATTCTTTTTCTTGCCCCTTAGTTCATGAAGTTTTTACTCTTCAGTTGTCCTATGTTAATGATTTAGTTTACTTCAAATTAGGACTAACTGTTTTAGTTTTGGTCCATCTCAATACACCTCAACTCACCCACAACATTAAATTCTTGTGTCAAAACTAAGAAACCTCTTTATCTAGCACATATGGATGAGAGTAAGCTAGGTCGTTTATCAGACGCCTTTGGTCTGACCTACTTATGGCCTGATCTGACCTGACTTTTTTAATAAAAAATAGGCTAAATTACATTTGTGGTCCTTTAACTTAATTTCAGGTAACGTTTTAGTCCTTTATCTGTTTTTTTTCCCGACTTGGTCCTTTATTTTAATTTTAAGTGACAATTTAATATTTTATGTTTTAAAATTTCAACAATGATATCCTTTTTTATACAAAAATTCAAAAAAAAATTCAATCAAAACTCATAAAATTAATTATATTCTTCAATATAATACAAATTTCATCAAATTCGTAACGCAAATCTTCAAATAAACTCATATTTTCATACTTTATTTGATATTTTTAGGAATAAAGGACTAAATCGGGAAAAAAAAGATAAAGGACTAAAATGTTACCTGAAATTAAGTTAAGAGACCACATATGTAATTTAGCCTAAAAAATATTAGGCTTTAACTTTTTTTAAAGCCTATTAATTTAAATAGATTAGGCTCAAACTTATAAAAAAAACCTATTAGGTCTAAATATATATATTATTAATATTGTTATTTTTTATTACTATTTTATTAATATTAGTATATGTTATTTTAAATTTGTTAAGTATGCGTTCATTTTGTTTCTTTATTTTTTCATAAAGTTGTTTCAGACTTGCTATTTATAATTTTACTAGTTTTCCTTATGTTTATTATTTTATTAGTTTTCCTTATATGTAAAGGCCTAATTTAGCCTATTTAAAAAAAATGTAAAATATACTATTTAAATGTTTTAATGTGAAATATACTTTTAAATAGGCTTTTAGGCAAGGCCAAACTTTTCAAAAAGGTCAGGCCGAAAAAATACTATGATAGCCTGTAGGCCAGACTCAGGCTTAAAAAATTAATCGTAGGCCAGACTCAAACATTTCAAAGCCTAGCCTGACCTATTCCAACCCCTACTCGAACACATAATTTCAAAGTTTCAATTTAGCCATAACAACCTGCTTATCATTACAATAAACTTCAAATACATCAAAATTTATTTTCTCCCCCACACTAGCAATAAGCATGGTCCTCAAGACAAAATATTAGAGTAGACTAAATGAATAAATAAATGAGAGAAAGTAAAAGTGACTTCCTTGAAAGAGCTTGTAGCTAGAGCTTTTACTTCATAAAATAAAAAATAATCAACAAAAATAATAAATTCAAACTAGAATAAAATAAAAAGTAAATACAATTTGCCTCATGTGAAACACTTATTTCACGTCTCGAGCCTGACGATAACCTAAGAATGAATAAAGCGGCTCTCATATTGAAACTTTCACCTTTATAGGATTGCTCCTTCTTAACTTTCTAATCATGTGGTTCATATTATTTTTCCTTTTCCCTTGTGGTGAATGGGTTTCAGAAGATGGTAAAATTCTAATTTCATCTTCACCCACCTTGATGTTAGGGTCATGCAAAATAAGATATTTTTCCCAACGGTCTTGTCCAAATTAATTTCATCATCACGTCCAAAAAGTTCCCCATTATCACCAAGAGGAGTGCCTGAAAAAGTTTGTTGAGTTTGTGCAGACATCAGAGTATCAAGCTACTCAGCGAATCTATCTACCTTCATCTCCATAGTGGTATTAGCCTCCACTTTGAACATCCTAAATTTCTTTTTAACATGTCTATCATTTGAAATCCATTGACAACTATTTGTAGCTATTTCTTCCACTAAGACATATACTTCTTCAAGTTCTTTTTTTAGAATAGAGCCTCCACAAGTAGCGTTAATACTACTTCTACTTTGAACTGAAAGTCCATTGTGCAAAATTTGAAAAAGTTGGCATATATGGTAGGCATGATGTGGACAACTTCCATGCCTTATATAAGAACTCTTCCTCAAATTGAACAAAATCGGTGATGTCAGTTCGAAGTTTAGCGGACCAGGATGAAGGAAAGTATTTTTTTTCAAAAAGCTTTTGGTCAGTTGATCCCAAGTAGTAATAGACCTAACAGGTTGGGACGACAACCAAATTGAAACCATATCCATCAAAAACCATGTAAATAGCCTCAATCTTATAGCATTTATAGAAACACCATTATAATTTACGGTGTCTGCCATCCTATTGAACCATTTTAGATGAACGTTGGGGTCTTCAGTTCGTAGTTCTCTGAAAAGGGTAGATGTTTAGACCACATATATTAAGCCTGGCTTAAGCTCGAAATTGTTTGCCTCCACCAATGGGTTAGCTATGCTGTCAGTAAAATCTACAAAGTGAAATAATCTTCCAGCATTCTTGGTACTCTCTTTCACCTATTGCTCTTATTTGTCCTCTTTGCCAACGAGCAGTTCTTTCAATTTCTGGATCAAATAACAAAATAGACTAATAGGAGCGAGTGAGCATGCACAAATAGTAAAAAAAAAAACTCTAACAAAATTAATAACAACTAAATTTTTTTTTATTAAACTAAAGTGCAAAACAAAATTGAAATGATAATAATAACAAAGAAAATTGAATATATTAAAAATAGTAACAACGAAAATTAAAACAAATAGATTAATTTTTTGTTTTTGAATATAATAACAAAAATTAAACTAAATATAATAACAAAATTAAACTAAATATAATAACAAAATTTTGCAAGTGTACAGGTTTGCCAAGTAGTAGTACATAAGATTATCGTATCCACATATATTAATTTAACAACTAACAAATTAATCAATATTTTATATTATTTGGACTAATGAAAATTATTGTTGGTTTGCGATAATGAAAAGGTAAAGATAGCATAAAATTATAATAAGAGTATATAACAACACGACTTTGAATTAATGAAAAGTAAACATAGGGTCATAGTTTCACTTGTAATATTGATACCTCAAGTCCTTGTTTTATATAAATTCTTATTTATTTTCTCAATTTTCAATCCTTCTTTAAAACTATTAACAATGATATCCCCAAAGACCTTAGAAGAGAGCTTAGTTACTCATTGACATATAAAAAAACAAAGCACATAATAGAAGTGTTCATCAACTAAACGAAAATAAATAAAACCCTCAAAGAGTATGACCTGTTGCTCCAAAATTTGAGACACTTTACTCTAACTTCAAGCACTCTTAAGTTTCCAAAGGGTTTGTCTATTTTCTCTCTCTCTAATTTGTTCTCCCCTTTTTGATTTCTTATTTTTATGATAGTAAGAATATCTTAATTTTATGCAACAACCTACTTCCTTCTTGACAACAACCTTTCTCATTCTTTGGCATAAAATAAGAGGAAGATGAAAACTACCCCGTATGTTAGTGGGGTAGGAAGCATCATGTATGCCATGGTTTGTAGCATACCAGACTTAGAATATGTGATTAGCGTAGTTTTTTTGGTTTATGGAAAGTCTAGGCCAAGAGCATTAGGAAGCTTTGAAATGGGTTTTGAGATATTTGAATGGGTCACTGAAAGACTTTGTCAAATACACATGAGCAACTTAAGAGAAAAATGCTTTGGAGGGATATGTATATGCAAACTATGTAGGAAATGTGGATAGTAGGAAATCCTTGTCGGGTTTTGTGTTTAATGGCGAATCAATCTATGAAGATTTGATACATAAATTCATGATACATGTTGATTTCTTGAAATCAGGACATCGACTAGAAACCCTAAATATCTCTATAAAAGGACATGCAATCCTTACTTGGAAAATACATGAAACAACGCACTGCAATAAGCATAATACAATTGCCTCTGCACTCTTGCTCTTAAATTTTGTTTTACCTAGTGCTGAGAAAAGTTTCTAAGAGTACAAATTTTTAAACACCCTTTTGTGAGAGCCTATTTTCCATTAAACCTAAACCTATTCTTTTGTAACCTAGCCCATTAGTTGATGCCTTCCTCAACAGCTTAATTGTACTAAGCTAGAAGGTTGAGAAGACTCGAATACTGTCAGTTTGACTAGTAGATGTTCAAAGGAAGTGTGATTTAGTGGTGAATTAGTTGATTAAATCCTTCATGTTGAAAGGATTGGACATAGCTACCGTGTTGGGGGTGAACAAGGATAAATTGTTTTTTTCTTTCTTTCTGTTTTTCTGTTTATCTGCTATGTTTTCATTACTTTAGTTTAGTCCTTTTATAAATGATTTTAAAATAAAACACAATGTAAACCCTTTCCCATTTTCTTGTGTATATTGTTCTACAATTGGCATCAGAGTTCAGTGTCAAAGTTGAGCACTTAACCATGTTTGAGTAAAGATCTGAGTTATTATGACTAACTCTTATGACAAAGTTATAGGTGGAAACGTTAACAAACCTCCTTTGTTTGATGGAGAAAGATACGAATACTAGAAAAATAGGCTCAAAAGTATCTACATCTCTCATTATCCTGAACTCTGGGACATAGTTGAAGATGTCTATGAGGCTCCAAAAGACACTGACGGTGCTGAAATATCCATAAATAATCTTAATGTTGGTCAAAAGAAATAATACTAAATGCATCATGAAGTCAGAACTTTCATGATGAATGATTTGGTTCTCAGCTACGAAGGAAATAAGCAGGTACAAGAAGCTAAAGCAAGTCTACTCGTCATAAAGTACGAACTCTTTCACATGGAAAAAGATGAAGACACTGAGACAATGTTCTCTAGATTCAAAACTCTGGTTTCTACGTTGAAAATTCTCTAAAAGGGTTACACTACCTCTGAAAGTTTTCCCAACAAGTGGAGACAAAAGGTAATAGTTACTCAAGAGGCTAAGGATCTAAAAAAACTACCTATAGAAGAGCTAATGAGATCACTCAATTCCCATGAGATTGAACTGGTTCAAGATGAGCCCAAAACTAAGTTAAAGTCCTTTGTCCTCAAATCCCAAGGAAACAAGACGAATTCTAAGGCCCTACAAGCTACTAAAGACTTAGAGGAAAGCGAATTGGATAACTAGAATGAACACTCAGATTATGAAGAATTGTCCTTTATCTCAAGAAGTATCCAACACATGTGGAACAACATGAAGAAATTTTTTCCATAAGAGATTTTAGACAATCCCAAAATAGCAGAAATGGGAGTGAAAAATTAGACAAGAAAAGACCCATATGTTATGCGTGCAAAGAATGGGGTTATTTCAAATTAGAATGTCCTAAACTTGAGAAAGGAAAATCCCAAAGAAAAGACTTCAAGGCAAATAAGAAAGGTCTTATGGCTACTTTGGATGACTCTAATGAATCATATGATGAAGATGAAGAACATGCAAACATGGCTCTAATCACAAATACTTACTCTAACTCTAACGATGAATTTGTTTATAAAGAAATTAAGGTATTTTCTTACTTATATCCTAAAGAACTTATAGATATGCTAAATGAGTTTCTCAACAAAAACTATAAGGTTTCGTCAAAACTTTAGTCTCTTAGAAAATTTCATGACATCTTAACAAATAAATGCAGTTCCCTTGAAAAGAAGTTTAAAAAGAAAAAAAAGGAAAATCATAATCTAAAAGAAAAAAGCCTTTGAAGAGTTTTTTTGCAAATGGCATAGAAAGAAGCAAAAAAGTTTTTATGGTCTGTGGGTTAGCCAAAACAATAAAGGTGGCATTGGTTTTGAAAAACCAGAGGAAACTCCTTAGGTTAACCTATCTGATAGTGCTTGCGTATACTACCTAAAGAAAGATCACAATAAAAGAATGTGTCATTTACAAAAACATGGAAAGACAAGACACCTTTCAGAACTAACGAACCAGGAACCAACCAAATTTGGGTACCAAAGAATAAAATAATTCATCTTGGAGATATCCTTAGAAAAAAAAAGTTAAAACACCAATCATGGTAGTTGGACAATGGATGTTCACGACATATGACGGGAGAAAAATCTATGTTCCAAGACTTGAACCTCAAGAACAGATGATTTGTAGGTTTTGGAGGTGATCAGAAGGGTAAGTTGCATTCCCTCTATTAAAAATATCTTACATGTAAAAGGACTAATGCATAACCTACTGAGCATGAGTCAATAAAGTGATAGTGGTTATAGAGTTGTCTTTAATCAAAAGTCATGTAAGGAAATAAGTCAAATAGAAGGATCAATATTATATACTGACCAAAGAAAAAACAACATTTACAAAATAAATTTATCTAACTTGGATAAACAAGAAGTAAAATGTCTAATGTCAATAAGTGAGGAACATTTGGTTAAGCACAAAAGATTATGAAAATCTCAAAATTCAAAAGACTTGATTCATTGAGAGGCATGATAGAATGGGAAACAAACAAAATCTTCATTTTTCTTCTAAAATACAAGGATGATCCACACAAAGGTTTCACTACTTTATGCAAACAAGTGCAAAATGAAATAAAAAATTTGTATAACAATGATTTGTAGTGATCATTGGGGTGACTTTGAAAATAAACTTTTTGAAAATTTATGTGAAGAGAATGAAATTTTACATATATTTTCCTCTCCATAAAAACCTCAATAGAACAGTGTTATAGAAAGAAAAAAAAAATATCTTCATGAAATTGCATGTACCATAATTCACGAAATGAATGTTGCTAAACACTTTTAGGCAAAAGCAGCGAACACTTTATGTTATATTCCTAATATAATCTATATTAGACATATTCTTAATCAGACTCCTTATGAACTGTACAAATAAATAAAAGCACTACGCCAAAAATGACATTTAACAGCGCCCATTTTACAGCGCTTACTAAACACAAGCGCTGTTGTAATTATATTTTAAAAATAACGGAACCTTTTTCAGCGCTTTTGATGCCAAGCACTGTAAAACAAGCGCTGTAGTAGGTCATATAACGTTTGCGCATCACGTCATAAGGCTTTTACAGCGCTTGTCAAAAAAGTGCTGTAAAAGGAAGCGCTTTCGCGTATCAGTTACAACGCTTTTTTCACAAGCGCTGTAAAACACATGCGCTTTCATTGAATTTAACTACCTATTACAGCGCTTTTTTCACAAGCGCTGTAAACTGCATCTTTCAAATAATTATATACGTTGGAAACCCTCATAGCCTCTACGTACTGTGCGGCCATCTACGTTGTCTAAGGTATTTTTTACACATGATCTGTTATGTTTTGAAATTGTCAAAAATTGTCAAAAACTCATACCACATGATCTGTTCTGTTTTGAAATTGTCAAAAATTGTCAAAAACTCATACCACATGATCTGTTCTGTTTTGAAATTGTCAAAAATTGTCAAAAACTCATACCACATGATCTGTTCTGTTTTGAAATTGTTAGTTGATATTGGTTTCTTTTTGAAACTTGTTGATATGTTTTGAAAGCTTATTATTTTTGTTACTGCATTTATATAGGTGGTATAATATGGATAGGAAATGGATTTCAGCCAATCGATTGTCAAAAGAGTATGAAATTGGAGTGAAGGAGTTTGTTGAGTTTGCAGTGAAGAATGCAAAAGATCCAAATAGAGTAGTTTGTCCTTGTTTAAAATGTTGTTTTGGAAAACGTGTTAGAGAAGATGAATTAGAAGGACATCTAGTATGTAATGGAATTGATCAAAGCTACACATGTTGGATAAGACATGGTGAGAAAAAAAAAGGAAACATTAATTTTGAGAATAGTTCTACATATGCTTCAACTGATTTCGATACAGATACATATGAGCCGGACCGAGTTGATGAGATTGCAAAAGCAGTTGAAGAAGATCTTCGAGATTGTCCTAAAATGTTTGAAAGTTTGTTGAGTGATGCAGAGAAAGAATTATATAATGGTTGTACTAAATTCACAAGACTGTCAGCGATATTAAAGTTGTACAACTTAAAAGCGAGTAATGGATGGTCTGATAAAAGCTTTACGGAATTATTAACACTCATAAAAGATATGTTGCCAGATGATAATGAACTTCCCAGTCGAACCTACGAGGCTAAACGGATTTTGTGTTCTATTGGAATGAGTTACGAAAGGATTCATGCGTGTCCTAACGATTGCATTTTATTTCGAAACGAATATGAACTACTTAAGGCGTGTCCGAAATGCAATGTCTCTCGATATAAGAAGAAAGAATCTACTCCAGCAAAAGTCGTGTGGTATTTTCCTATAATACCAAGATTTAGGCGCATGTATCGCAGTGAAGAAGATTCAAAACACTTGACATGGCATGCAGATGAAAGAATTAGAGATGGAATGTTTCGACACCCTGCAGATTCCCCACAATGGGCAAAAATTGATCACGAGTATCCTGAATTCGGGATAGAGTCAAGAAATCTAAGACTTGCACTTTCTACTGATGGAATGAATCCACATGGTCTTCAAAGCATCTCACATAGCACGTGGCCTGTGATTTTGGTAATATATAACCTACCTCCATGGTTATGTATGAAGCGTAAGTTTATGATGTTGTCTCTGTTAATTTCTGGACCCAAACAACCGGGGAATGATATCGACGTATACTTGACTCCTCTAATCGAAAATTTAAAAAGTATGTGGGAGACAGGTGTGGAAGTTTATGATGGGTATAAGAAAGAATGTTTCAATTTAAGGGTTATGTTGTTCGGCATAATTAATGATTTTCCAGCATATGGTAATTTATCAGGATATAGCATTAAAGGTCAGTGTGCATGTCCTATATGTGAAGAGAGTACAAATTGGATGCGGTTGAAACATTGTAAGAAGAATGTGTTTCTTGGACATCGTAGATTTTTACCTTATAGTCATCAGTATCGTGGGTGGAGAAATGCATTCAATGGAAAATCAGAGGAAGGTAAAGCTCCTTTAGCACCGACTGGATATCAAATACTTGAAAAAGTACAAGGTTTGACCAATAAATTTGGCAAACCTTTTGCGGGAGAGCTGGTGAAAACTGGGTGGAAGAAAAAGTCAATTTTCTTTGAATTGCCATATTGGAAGTCATTGTATGTAAGACATTTCCTCGATGTGATGCATATTGAAAAAAATGTATTTGAAAGTGTTATTGGTACGTTACTCAATGTTCCAGGAAAGTCTAAAGATGGCGTCAATGCAAGATTGGACTTGGTCGATATGGGAATAAGAAATGAACTGGCTCCAGTAAAGAAAGGAAATCGCACATATCTACCTCCAGCCGCTCATACTCTATCTAGAAAGGAAAAAATTGTTTTATGTAAATTTCTACACGAAGTTAAAGTTCCAGAAGGATACTCTTCGAACATTAAAAATTTGGTTTGTATGAAAGACCTCAAGTTAAAAGGTTTGAAGACCCATGATTGTCATATTATAATGGAGCATTTGCTACCAATAGGTATACGTTCCATTTTACCTGAAAAAGTTCGACTAGCCTTAACTAGATTATGTTTCTTCTTCAGGGAAATTTGTAGTAAAGTGATCGACCCTCAGAAATTACCGACATTGCAGAGGGAAATTGTTGTTACTTTGTGTGAGCTTGAAATGTATTTCCCACCATCGTTTTTTGATATAATGGTTCACCTTACTGTTCATCTGGTTAAGGAGACACAACTTTGTGGGCCAGCTTATATGAGATGGATGTATCCGATAGAACGATATATGAAAATATTAAAAGGGTACGTAAAAAGTAGAAGTCGACCAGAAGGTTGTATTGCTGAACGATACATTGTTGAAGAGGCTGCTGAATTTTGTACTGAATATCTGTCCAATGTTGAATCCATAGGGCTTCCCATGTCTCGTCATTCGGGAAGACTATCAGGAGAAGGGATAACTGGAAGGAGACTACTGACTATATCAAGGACAGAATGGGAGCAGGCACAATTGTATGTTCTGCACAATGATGATGAGGTTCAACCGTATGTTACAATACACATTGATCAGTTATCTCGTTTGAACATGAATAGGAATCAAAATTGGATAACTCGAGAGCACAATCGAAGTTTTGTAACATGGTTAAAAAATCACATAATGTCAAAATTTGATATAGACCCCGGATCAATTTCAAATAGATTGAGGTGGCTAGCAAATGGTCCGAGCTTACATGTCTTTTCTTACACTGGTTATGTTATTAACGGCTACACATTTTATACCAAAGAACAAGATGATCAGACCACTATGCAAAATAGTGGAGTCACTCTCGTAGCTGAAGCGATGCATGTCTCAAGTGCAAAAGACAAAAACCCAATATATGCAAATCTATCATATTTTGGGGTTATCGAGCGCATATGGGAGTTAGACTACACAATGTTTCGTGTTCCCATATTTGGTTGCAAGTGGGTCGATAATAATAATGGCGTTCGGATTGATGAGTCAGGATTCTTGCTTGTCGATTTTAATAGGGTGGGATACAAAGACGAGCCTTTTATTTTAGCGTCGCAAGCTCAACAAGTGTTTTATGTCACTGATCCTTCTAATGATAAATGGTCTGTTGTCCTATCGACCAATAAAATAAGTGATGATAACAATAATGATGAAGATGTTGGTAATGATCTTTTATTTGCAACATCACAACAACCACATGAAATTGATTCAACTGATGATGGTTTATATCTTAGAGATGATCATGATGAGGGAATTTGGATTAATCCATCGTTTCGTATTGTAAATGGACAAACAAATGTGAATGTCACCAGGAAAAGAAGAAGGGCATCTTAATGTATATATATGTTTAATTGTTTTATATAAGCTATGCATGTAATCTGAACTGTGTTATTGTAAATATGCATGTAATCTGAATTGAGTGTTTTATACTAAGTTCTGATTAATTTATTTTCTGATTAATTTATTTTCTGCTTATATTTAGCTTGATTTGAGTGTTTTATACCAAGTTCATGTAACAATGAGTGTTTTATATTTAGCTTGATTTACATGAACTGAACTGAATATAAATTAGTAATTTACATGAACTGAACTGAACTGAATAGAGAGATTCTCTTTTGCTCAGTGCATATATATATATAGATTCTTCAGAATACTCATTTCTAATAATTCATCATCTCCTAAAGTATTGTGATAAAGACAATGATAACAATATTTTTAATCCAATAAACAATGATAAAAATGTTTTTAATGTCATCCCAACCCAAATAAACCAAACACAAAAATAAAATAAAGAGACATTTTACAGCGCTTATCTTAAAAAGCGCTGTAAAAGATCCTTTTAAAAATAAAATAATGAGTGTTTTATACCTTTTACAGCGCTTTTCACACAAAGCGCTGTAAACGACTCTTTTGAAAGTGAGTAAAAAAGACATTTTACAGCGCTTATTTGACAAAGCGCTGTAAAAAAGCTTTAAAAATAATATTCATCAGACACCTAATTTCTTCAAACACCTTGTACGCATCATGGGAATCCAAAAAACATCAGACACAAACCCATTTCTTCAAACACCTTGTACGCATCATGGGAATCCAAAAAACATCAGACACAAACCCATTTCTTCAAACACCTTGTACGCATCATGGGAATCCCCAAAAACACCAGACACAAACCCATTTTTCGCAACATGGCAATGATCCTGAATACCAATTAAGTTTCGATTTAAGAAGGAAAGAGAATGTAAAGAGATAAAAAGGGTGTTGAGGTGGAGATTGAATTGTGAAAGAGTAAGCTTTGATGTTTGTGAAGAAGATGCATAAAAGGAGAAGAGTTTGGTGAAGAGGAAGGGATTTTTGTGGTGACCAGTTACTACTATGTGGGTTTTGCATGCATGTTGAGCTTGTTTAAAAAATAACATAACATAACAAAACACAAAAACAATAAGGCCTTTTACAGCGCTTATTTGGAAAAAGCGCTGTAAAAGAGCCTTTTAAAATTAACATAAAGAGACATTTTAGAGCGCTTATGTGGAAAAGCGCTGTAAAAGGCTTTAAAAAACATTCATATAACATAATAACACACGGAGGTCTTTTACAGCGCTTATTTGGGAAAAGCGCTGTAAAAGAGCCTCTTAAAATTAACATAAAGAGACATTTTAGAGCGCTTATGTGTAAAAGCGCTGTAAAAGGCATTCAAATAACATAATAACACACGGAGGTCTTTTACAGCGCTTATTTGAAAAAAGCGCTGTAAAAGAGCCTTTTAAAAATTTAACTAAAGAAGCCTTTTAGAGCGCTTATGTGTGAAAGCGCTGTAAAAGGCATTCATATAACATAATAACACACGGAGGTCTTTTACAGCGCTTATTTGAAAAAAGCGCTGTAAAAGAGCCTTTTAAAAATTTAACTAAAGAAGCCTTTTAGAGCGCTTATGTGTGAAAGCGCTGTAAAAGGCATTCATATAACATAATAACACACGGAGGTCTTTTACAGCGCTTATTTGAAAAAAGCGCTGTAAAAGGCATTCAAATAACATAATAACACACGGAGGTCTTTTACAGCGCTTATTTGAAAAAAGCGCTGTAAAAGGCATTCAAATAACATAATAACACACGGAGGTCTTTTACAGCGCTTATTTGAAAAAAGCGCTGTAAAAGAGCCTTTTAAAAATTTAACTAAAGAAGCCTTTTAGAGCGCTTTACAAAATAAGCGCTGTAAAAGGCTTATAAAAAGCGCTGTAAAAGTGTTACGTATATATAACAGTTACCTCTTCAGTTTCCTCTTCATTACGTAACCTTCATCTCAACCTTCATTTCTTCTCTTCTTTTGCAAACCCTATCATCCCGTCCTTTACGAACCTTATTTCCACGATCATCTCCTTCATTTCGAACCTTATTTCCATCCAAGATCATCTCTCCCATTTCACACAATATATTTTCATTGAAATACGTAACCCTCATTACGTATTTCTTCAAACCGTATTTCTGTGAACCATATTTCTGTGAACTTTCTGCAAACCCTCTTTTCTTTGCATTTCGTCTTTCTTCGAACCATCATTATTCAGGTATTGATGTTATTAAATTTTTGTAATCATTAGAATGCATGTTGAGCTTTTTTAAGATATACTGATACATGTTGAGTTTGTTTATAATAATGCATGATCCATGTTGAGCTTGTTGATGTTATACTAAAGTGCATGTTGAACTTGTTGTAGTTAAATGGATACAAACAAAGATTTAGAAGTTCAAAATGAAGAAGTTGGCACCTCTAAGACTTACGAAAAAGAAGTCAAACGTGGTGCAACTATCATGCAAAGGGTGATTAAAGCACGGAGCAGTGGCATTAAATTTGAGGTATACTATATATACTCTGTTTGCTGTGTGTTTTTTTATCTTTTTTTAGGGTTTAGGGCATGTACTTACTATATGAGTTTATTAGGTTGGCTGGAACGAGAGTGGTCAGCCAGTTGACCCCAACAGCTCCATGTTTGTAAGCTACATTGGGGCTGTTGTTCGTCAAAATGTCCCAATAACAATAGACAACTGGAGAGATAAGGCGTTGAAGGATGCCAAAGATATCATCTGGAATGACATTCAAGTAAATATTTTGATCTACTCTTTTGTCATTTATAATTTTTTTTCTGTAAAATACATTACTTATAATTGTTTTCATTGCAGACCACTTTTGTTCTTGATGAGGAACGAAAGTCATATGTTTTGAGAGTTGCTGGGAAAATCCATCGTGGATTTAGATCCCATCTCTCAAATTTCTATCTAAAAGATAGAGAAGGAAACACAAATGCTGAACCTCCAAAGATATATCAACATTATATATCAAAGGATGAATGGAGTGCATTTGTTTCCAAACGTTCTGACCCGGCGTTTGTCGTAAGTGATTAATTTATTAGCATTTGTGTTTTATTATTCATATTCGTAGCGTATTTTAAATTTTTACACAATTGCTATTTTTTTTTTATATAGAATATTAGTAAGGCAAATCGCGAACGGGCAAGCAACCCAAAACACCCATACAAGAAATCACGTATGGGATATGCACGCCTTGAACAAAAAATTGTAAGTAATTAAACATCACTTGTAATTTGTATTATAAACTATAGTGTGTAACTAATTTGTATTATTTTGTTTATGATTTTAACGAATAGAGAAAAGACACCCAAGCCGATCAACCCTTGGGTCGTCATATCTTATGGAAGGAAGCGCGTGTTAACAAAGAAGGAGTGGTTGATAATGAAAATGTCAAGAAAGTTGTAGAACTTTGTGTAAGTATATTATCACTTTAATATTTTTTAATATTGTATTTTAAAAATGCTATTGAACTTATCTTTTTAATGTTACATGTATTTTAGGAAACTATTGAACAAAGTTCTGAAACTCAAGAGGGCAACAAGGATACGTGCAGGGACATTCTTGGGAAAGTGTTTAATGTCCCTGAGTATTCCGGTCGAGTGAGGGGGAAAGGATTTGGCGTAACTCCCAAAAGCTTTTTTCCTCAAGAGAAGCGCCAAAAACCTTCCAACGAGGAAGTATTAGAGAAGCTCAGAATCTTATCGGAGCAAGTGGCACTCTTGGTGAATACGAATAAAGACAAGCAACTTCCGGTTCAGCTCCAACCTGAAATACAAATGGAGAGTGAAACCGGGAGTTGCAACGTCGGTTTGAAGAGTATTCCCGAGGTAATTAATTACTTACTACTTACTTGCTTATGTAATTACTTATGTATTAAACAAACTTATATATTAACTGTACTTATGTTTTAACTATTGATGTAGGGTGTCACTACATGTGTCCTATACTTGTCCTCGCCGACTCAACGGAAGGTGGGAAAAGGAATATTGCACAATACTTCGGGAGAAGTATTGCACAATATTCCGATCCCCGCGGGCCATGTCAAAGTATCGCCTACGGTTGCTTTCGAACCAACTGCACCGTTGCCCATACCGGACAACGATGGAGATATGAAGTTCTTAAGCGACGCTATTGGCAGTTACGTGGCATGGCCCACACACCTTGTTGCCCTCGAAAAAAAGATTCCCAAGGACAAATCAGTTACATCTCCCGAAAAGGTTTGTCACATTTATTGCCTAAGGTTTTTTATTTTTTCAGATTCAATAAACTAACATTTTACCTCATTTTTGTAGGTCCAAATAAATAAACCACCCCTACAGCCAAAAAAAGGCAGCAGACCTCAAAAATTGGAGGTTAATAGGGCTGCCAAACTACAAAGGCTGGAGGGTAATAAAGCTGCAAAACTTGCAGCAACAAAAAATCTGGATCGGGGAAAATCGGTCGCTGCTGCTGCTGCTCCTAATAAAAGTCAGCCACGCCTTGGTAAATACGGGGCGTGTCTTGACATCCAAATAAAAAGGAACATGGGCAGCAGCAACGATTCGCCCATTGTACAAATGAATCAAGACATCTTTGGAGATGAGTATATTGAATACCTCGAAAAGGAGCAAATGTACGATCTTCTCGAACATAAGGAGCTGAGTGTTACTGTAATCAGCTTGTACATAAGGTAAAAAATACTTTTAATTGCATTTATTTGTAATTAATTAAATGTATTGGTAATTAATCTAGTTTAAAATTTTCATTGAAGGTTTTTGTACGAGAAGGTCGTGTGCACGAGGAAACTGTCAAATAAATACTCATTCTTGTCTCCGCATAAGATGTCGATGTTCAAACTCGATCCAGACAATGTAAAACACTACATTGTAGATATGTTTTTAAGAAATAAAGAAAGTGATAAATTGTTCTTGGCACCATATAATTCAGGGTACGTAATTTTATCTTTTTTAATTGATGAGAATTTAATTTATTAGTTGTCTATAAACAAAATTGCTTAACCAATTTTTTGTTGTTGTAGGGCACATTGGGTGCTATTTGCAATCAATGCGGTCTCTGAAGTGATATACTATTTGGATCCCGTGCACGGCGATTACACCAATCACCCCGGAATAAAGAATATGCTCGACACGTAAGTAATATTCATTTATTTCTTACATATATATATTTATATATATATATATATAAATATATATATGTAAGAAATAAATGAATATTACTTACGTGTCGAGCATATTCTTTATTCCGGGGTGATTGGTGTAATCGCCGTGCACGGGATCCAAATAGTATATCACTTCAGAGACCGCATTGATTGCAAATAGCACCCAATGTGCCCTACAAAAAGACAGCGCTTTTAAAAAAAAAGCCATAAAAAGCTAAAAAGCGCTTTTCATTTCAAATAATTAATTTACAGCGTTTAAAAAAAAAACACATTTTACTGCGCTTTTTTTAAAAAGCGCTGTAAAATGTTGTTCTAAAGCGCTTTAATGGTGCACATTTTACAGCGCTTTCGTGAGAAAGCGCTGTAAAATGTACAAGAAAAGCGCTGTAAAATGCAGACCCATAATATGAAATTATGCGTGGGCATTTTACAGCGCTTTTTTGAGAAAGCGTTGTAATATGCACACCCATATATGAAATTATGGGTGGGCATTTTACAGCGCTTTCTCAACAAAGCGCTGTAAAATGCACACCCATAATTTCATATATGGGTGGGCATATTACAGCGCTTTTTTGAGAAAGCGCTGTAATATGCCCACCCATATATGAAATTATGGGTGTGCATTTTACAGTGCTTGTGTTAAAAAGCGCTCTAAAAGCAGACCCATAACTCATATAATGGGGTGCATATTACAGCGCTTTTTTGTGAAGAAGCGTTGTAAAATGTGCATAACATGCGCGCGTTGTATTTACATGTTTTATAGCGCTTTTTTAAAAGCGCTGTTGTATCATTTACATCGCTCGATTCCACAACGCTTATTTTTTTGAAAAAGCGCTGTAAATGACTTAAAAAAAGCGCTGTAAAATGCGTTTTTTCGCGTAGTGAAGCCAACATTTCATACTTTCATCAATTTGGTTTCATATGCTATATTTTAAACAGCAAAAAAAAATCTTGGCAAATTTGACTCACGATATCAAAAATGCATCTTCTTGGGATACTCTAAAACTTCTAAAGTCTACAAGGTATATGACAAAGAAACAATAACTATTGGGGAATCAATTAATATAAAATAATTTTTAAATTTACATTACTTAATATATACTACACCATATAAAAAGTATGCTTGACTAAAAAAATAATGGGTTCCTTAGTTATAGTTTTTTTTTTTAATAAAAAAATAATTTTTAAAGTATTCTATCTTTTTGTTATAACTTTTTAAAAAGGAAATTTTAATAATAAATTTTTAAATGTAAAATTAGTTTAAATAGTTTATTATAAAAAAATCATTTGAGGTATTTCAATTTTGTGTTACATATATTTTTGGATAGCGAAATTTTAAAAGATGCTTAAAAGTAATTTCTCATAAAAACCAGTTTTGTGACACATTTTTTTTAGAAATGATTTTAATTATATTTAAATCTCTTAACACTGAATATCTAAATTACTGAATGTCAAAATTATATTTTTTTTCTCATAAAAATAATTTGTATAAATATAAAGTTAAAGTCACTTTTTTTAATCTATAACAAACGACACTAAATATCATGAAGTGAACAACTATTTTGGTTGTAGAATGCATGGTATGATATCATTATAATCCCTTAATGTGTTGAAATTACAAATACATTTTCAAACACATTTTAATACTTTATGTCAAGTTTCTATTATCATCATTATAACTACAATAAATTTTTTTAGGCATTTTTTTTCGTTACCATGTATATTGGAAATGAAATATATTATTTATACTCACTATTAATTCTAAGTAAAAATTCACAAAACCTACAAATAATTGATGCTTCGGTAATGTAGCATTAATATATTCCATTGTGATTCACGTAGTAAAGTAGCAACAAATAATCAGTGATAGACAACTTTTTGTTTACTAGAATAAGGTGCAACACTCATGCCAAAATGAATATCTGCTCATTGCAAACAATCATGTTACTGATGCCAAAACGACATTACGCTGATGTTGAAATAGAAGTCTCCATGGAATAGGTTTAATAAAGATATTATAATTAAATTAGAAAACTAACTTTTGTTGATAATTGTGACAAAGTGTTATTATTTTTATTTGACTAATTTTTTATGAGTGATGATTGCGTATTCCTGATTAATTGATCTTATGTGATTATTATATAATATATATTATATATTGCATGAGATTGAATAATATTATGTGTAACCTTGTGACATTATTACGATGGTAAACTTGTGTATGAATATTTCACCCTTGCAATAGTTAGATGCATGATAACATTTATATGAGTTAACAATGGACCTCAAGTTGGATTTTACTAGGAGAGAAGTCGCGTTATAGAAGACATTATTGTGAAGACCAATCTTGTTTATTAGGAGCCTAGTTTTTGTGGTAGAGTTATAAGAGGAGAATCTCCAATTAATAATGATGTGATGGGAGTACTCTCCAAATAAAATTAGTGTTTTTGATGATTTGTGGATTATAAATTTTTTTTATAGGATGTACCACTTTATTTATTCCAAGTAAAATTGTAATTTTAAGATATTTAAATGTATTGAAAATTTTCAATTTGTAAGCCTTTGATTAAAACTATTTAATCGTTGTCTGAAATAAGTTGTGCATATTATTTGTATTAATATTTGAATTTTATCAAAAAGAATTTTGAAAACTTTCCCTTCTCCTTTCAAAGAACTAGTACTCTATTGGAGTACACTTTTCACTTGTTATTTTTATTTTACAAAAAAATAAATCCAGACTTATCATATGTGATTAGTGTAGTGAATTAGTTTATGGAAAATTTGGGTCAGGAGCATTCACGAAGTGGGATTTTAGATATTTGTATATCAGTTTAAGGAAAATTTGGAATCAGGAGCATTCACAGGTGGGTTTTCGAATGGGTCATTGAAATGCGGTTAAAATATATAAGAACAACGCAAGAAAAATAAGTTTGATAGGATACAGAAAATGTGGACAACTTGTCATTATTGTATTTACATCGGAATAATATGTGAAGATATATTGCAAATGGACAAAGCACATTGACATTCATCTATCTTTTATTAGGGACCAAATTAAATTTATGAAAATTTTGTTTGGGAAAATGAACAATAGAATATATGTGTTCAATGAGTCATTACTATGTCACCATCCTAAGTATCAAAGACAAAGTGATTGATGGTGATAGCTGTATCACCACTTATTTATTTGAAGTCAAGGTGGCCTAGAGAATGTGACTTGAAATCTGTGTTTTTTTTCTTTCTATTTCTTATAAACATAAAGGTAAACCACCTATAGTCCCTTAACTTAACGATTTAGTCTTTTATCTTTTTTTTTTTTTTTTCCCGTTTTGGTCATTTATGTTTTTAAATAATTTCAGGGTTACCCTTTAAGTGAGGTTGTATTAAAAAAACGTTAAAAAATCCCTTCTCCGTTTTCTCTTCATTTAGGTTTTCTCTCTCATTTCTTTTTATGTTGTTTGGTTTCTGTTGTCATCTCCCTTCTCCAAATTCTCAAATTCATAAACCCTAACTTTCCCATCTCCCTTCTCCAAATTCCCAAATTCATGAATCCTAACTTTCCCAAATTCACGATTCATTTGCAATTTCAATTCTCGAGTTCATGGTTGCCTCTTTCACAAATGGGTCAAACTCAACCTCCTACAAACTGAGACAATTTGGGAACATAATGGAACTTACTTGCTACTGAGAATGCTAACGACTTCATCTTCGCTTTCTCTGAAGGAAATTGCGAACTGGACAAATGGAGAGAAATTGCAAATGAATCCTGAATTTAGGAGGGTGAAGACATATGGAAAAGTTAGGGTTCATGAATTTGGGAATTTGGAGAAGGGAGATGACAACAGAAACCAAACAACATAAAGAGAAATGGGAGAGAAAACCTAAATGAAGAGAAAACGGAGGAGGGATTTTTTAACGTTTTCTTAACAGAAAGGACTAAATCGGGAAGAAAAAAAAAAGATAAAGGACTAAATCGTTAACTGAAATTAAGTTAAGAGACTATAGGTGGTATTTAGCCTAAAAAAAATTTGAATTAGAATCATTTTTTCTAGTAAACATAATACGGGTCAAATCAATTTGAATTAGAAAATAAGATATGTGTGTTGGGACATATTGTTTTTCTTAAATTCAAATTACAACTAAGGATAAACAAATTACCTTATTATTTTTGCGATATTGTGTTGTTGTATAGATAATTACAGTAAAGTACAATGACACTAATTCGAATTACATGGATAAATTGTCAACAAATACATTTTTTTTAAATTTAATTTTTAAATCTGAGTGTTACGGACGCATTATATATGAGGGGAATTTTCAAAATATATTTGAAATTCTCTAATAGCTATATTAATGTAGCAAATTTAAATAATTTAATGTACCACTTGGTCGAGTGGTTGCAATGCTTGAGTTTAATTCAAATCAATGCATCTTTTAAGTTACCAAATGTTACAATTTTTTTCAAGAGTTGTTTTCTTTCACCAATTGGTATGAGTTTCTATATAAATATAGACATTTTAGAGGCAGAAAAAAAGAACATGAATTTTCATGATACATGAATCAAATTTCTGTCAAAAATATTTATGAGTCTTTTCTACCTTTCTCTAGTGCACGAGAGTAAATGAATGAACTTTATTTTGTAAACTATCATTGATCGATAAGCTTGATGTGAATGTGCAATTTATTTATAGGATTCTAAAGTATCTTGAAGGGAATTTGTCGGTTAACCCATTTGCAGCTAATATATATAGATTGGTGGGGGCAAATTGAACCTAAAACTTAGTGTGATACACATGCTTTGTGATTTATTTGTACAACATTTATTATCATCAATTTCATCTTCTTCTTGTTCAAGATTTGCAGCATACCCACAACAAAAGATCCAACAATCTTTAGGTTCGATTTTCGATTTTCAAATTTATTTATGACTGCAACTTTTAAAGGAGATGGATTTTCTTGATCATGGTGAAAGATACACATTTAATTTATATGAATATATATGATATGTTTGAAGTTCTAAATTCATATGTGGTTCTCCAAAGTAATTAGATTTGTTTATGTTAAATTTAACATGTGGTTAGATTGATATGTATGATTTAGCATATATTCAAGTATGTGAATTTAATATGGTTTATCCATGAATTTTAAAAATTAATTAAAGTATTGGAAATAATCACATGAAAATTCATGGTTGGACACCAGAAGTTTGAAATGCATATATAATAAATAAATTTATATATTACATTCACGTTTGAAATGCATATATAATAAATTTTCCTTTTCGGATGCATATATAATAATATGAAGATTGGATGTGTTAAATTAATAATATGAAATTAGAGATAATATGTTTTGATAAAAAATTTGTTTATCTATGGTTGATGTTTTTAGACTAAGAACAAGAATTTATGACTGACCGGTGGAAGAAAGTTTATTTATAATTTTGATCTTTTAAATCTTGACAAGTATGAATATGTATGGTTTAATATGCATATTTAATACATTAATTTATTTAAAGTAGTGTAAATAAATTGTCATAAGTATCAAGTGTATATTTCAATGATAGCAACGCTTCATGTGAGAATTTATTAAATATAAAATTGATTAACTCATATTATATGTGTGTGATAGTATAAAAGTATCTGACAGTTTCTTGCTTATTTTGATATTAAAAATGATTTGGATATATATTTTAAAATTATTGTAAGTTGACAAATGTTTATGGAGGGAACTAATAGAAAATTTTAATGATTTTATTCATTGTTTAATTTCTATTGTGATACTTATTTAAATAAGAAACTTGATTTAACAAATAGAATTCATGATGCATGTAATATAACTATCAAGAAATGGTTTATTTAATAGAAATGAAATGAATTCTTATTTGTTAAGGAGTACATGACTTACATGTTTGGACTCATCTTATGATATTTAATTATGAAAAAAATTTATGATCATGTTTTGTTAGCTTGTGGCAATGTATATTTAATATATTCAATGTATTATATCTTGGACTTGGATATATTGAAAAGAAAATTAGAATTTTAAATTGAGATGTTTATTAAATATAGTAAAAGACAGAATGACATAAAAGTTTGTGTATATGATAGTTGAGATGCTTATTAATTGTATGTAATACAATGTGAAGAGATTAAATGGCAAAAGGGTCATGGTTTGGCGCTAGTTTGTCAACACTGTCAATAATATAAAAGGTACTCGGATGCTTGATGTAGGTCGTGACTTATATCAGACCTGATATAGCGTATGTTGTTGGAAGGTTAAGTCGGTATGCAAGCAATCCAAATAAAGAACATTGACACGCTATTAATAAAGTATTAAAATATTTAAAAGGAACAATTAACTATATTTTAATCTATAGTGGATATCTTTCAGTTTTGGAAGGATATACAGCTGTCAGTTGGGTAAATCATGTTGAGGATCATGCCTCCACAAGTGGATGAATCTTCAAACTTGGTGGATGTGCAGTATCTTGGGGTTCAAAAAAAAAAAACTTGCATTGTCGACATCACCATGGCTGCATAATTTATTGTTCTAGCTACAGGTAGTAAAGAGGTTGAATGATTAAGAAATTTGTTGTATGAGTTACCAATTTGGCCAAAGTGAATGGCATCAGTATCCATATATTGTGATAGTTAATAGACACTATCAAAAACATATAGCCAAGTATATAATATAATATAATATCAATACATAATGGTTTAAGACATAGCTATGTAAATGATTTAATGGAGTGATATCCATAGTGTTTGTAAGAACTAAAAAGAATCTTGCAGATCCTTTGACGAAAGGTCTGACAAATGACATGATGTTGAAGACATCATTAGGGATGTGATACAAGCTCATATCTAAATAATTACCAATGGTGGAAACGATCAATTCACACTTGAGTTGCATCAAGTCTTGAGTTCAATGATGAAAGTACACTATTAGAGTGATTGAAGTACTTGACAATAAATACATCCCAAAAGGTAAAAATACTTGGACCATAAAATAAAATTGGTAGGATGAGGTCTTCTCTTAATGGACATATAGTATATATTTGTTGGAATGTATAATTATGGGTACATTTCTGGTATAGTCCACCTATATGAGAATGAAGTGGGCTGCTTCATAGAGTTCAAGAGTTTGACTCTTAATTTCTCGCGAAAAAGATATGAGACACGGGGCCTTATCAAATGTGTCATTTTTATAATTTGATCAATGGTACCGAGATTTCATGTGTGAGTTATGCACACTTGTTCTAATGAATGGTTGGTTCAAAGCTTGTATATGAATCTATTCAGGGATGAATGAAAACATAAAATACTAAGTAATTGTTCAAATCGTAAGATACCTTTATCTAAAACCATGAGATTTCTATAATAACAGATTTAGATATATTTTGAAAATGGTGGGTTTATGAGGCAGATTTCCAAAATATATTTGGAATTCTCTAATAGCTAGACTAATGTAGCAAAATTAAATAACTTAATGTACCAGGTCAAGTTGTTGCAATGCTTGAGTTTAATTCAAACCAATTTATATTTTAATTTACCAAATGTTATAATATTTTTCAAGAGTTGTTTTCTTTCATCAATTGGTATAAGCTTCTCTATAAATAGAGACACAATTTAGAAGCAAAAAAGAAGAACATGAATTTTCATATTACATGAATCAAATTTTTATCAAAAATATTTCTGAGTCATTTCTCCTTTCTCTAGTGCACTAGAGTAAATGAACAAAATTTATTCTGTAAACTATCATTGATCGATAAACTTGATGTGAATGTGCAATTCACTTTAAGGATTCATTCGTCGGGTAACCCGTTTGCATCCAATATATAGATTGGTTGGGGCGAATCGAACCTAAAGTTTAGTGTGATACACACGTCACTTTTTAATTTATTTGTGCAACCGTCACTATCATTAATTTCATTTTCTTCAAGATTTGCATCATACACCCAACAAAAGATCCAACATTATATATACTTAAAATACGATATTGTTAAAGGAAGAAAACATAGTTCTAATAATAATAATTATAAATCTGAATAAAAAAAGACTGAAGATAAATAATACCTCTCGAGAAATATGAGAAATTGTTTCCAGAGAAAATTAAGTTTTTGCAAAACAAGTTTAAGTTATTTATATTGCAAAGAAAAAAACATACTAAATTTTTTCAAATTCATATTTAATATGAATTAGCGTGAAGCTTTTGATATGATGCAAATAAATACCTAGCTGTTAATTTTACGCGATATTTCAGTGAGTGATTATATTTCCTGTAATTATTTTAATTTTAATTTTGGTTTTATTCAAAAGAATCTAGAACAAGACAAGAACTATATTAATTAGATTTTTTATTTAACTTTATTAAAAATATATTTATTTATTTATATTTTTAATTCAATTGTCTTATATTCAATATTAACCAAATAAATAAGATTTAAATATATGGTTGGTTTCTCGAATATGAGCACTTTTAATTTTATTCATATAAATTTTTTATTTGATTTATATTTTGTAAAAATATATATTTTGCTTTTTGTTTTTATTCTTTTATCTCTAGTATGTAAAAAATTTATTTTGAATTTTGTTTTTGTTCTTTTATCTCTACTAAATAAAAACCAAATTTAAATAGACTAAAACAAACAAACAATAACATATTTACAACGATAAAAATAAAACTTACAAAGAATATATTAAAACAGTAAAGTTTAATTATATTCAAGCCAATAAATAATATGAAATTTTTATAATACAAAATACTTAAATTTAAAATTTAAAATAAATACAAAAACATTTTATATATGTAATCCAACAAGACACCGGCCGTGGTTAATCATATCTATCTAATATGTATTAAAATTATACGAAAAAGAAAATTCACAAATTAATACTAAGAGAAATCATGTCATTCGAATCTTCTAACTGTCGTCACACAACACCAATTGCATTGATAGTGTTATCTCTTGAAGACGATATTAACATATAGTAAGCATGATCAGAATAACCCTTTTGGTTAAAACATAGTATGCATGCCTTATAACATGAGCATATGCATCTATTATAAATTACAAAAATAGCCGTAGCAACTCTAAGTAGTATAGTAAATAAAAGTGTTTACTTAATTAATTAGAAATATTGGAAAACATAAATTAAACACTTGAAATTAAGATGAAGTTTTTTATTAGCTATAGGACTGTGTCCTTGTTGTGGTTTTTCTTAATCATGGTAGCATTGGTGACACAAGTTCAAAGCACGCCTTGCACAAGCACTTTTTTCTCAGCACTTGTGCAGCTTATTCCATGTAGGGCAGCAGTTGCACCGTTTAGCCCAATTCCACCAAATGATGCATGTTGCAATGCCCTTAAGGGTTTGGGCCAACCATGTCTGTGTGTTCTTGTTAATGGGCCTCCAATTTCTGGTGTTGATCGTAGTATGGCCTCACAACTACCAGACAAGTGCACCACAAACTTTGAACCTTGTATGTGCCTTTTCCCTTTCTTTTTTTTTTTTTTGAATGGTTCTTTTAGATTTTAACACTAAATTGTGATATGTGAATAAATTTTATTTTGAGGTGAACCACTATTTTTAAAAAAATATTATTGATATGAATCATATTTGAGGACTTAATTGATTAGGTGTGTAAATAATTCAAAAAGCTTTTATTCATATTTGCATCGTTATATTTACTGTGCTGATGTTATATCTATTGTGGTGAGCATTAAAAACGAATAGACTTCGAAAAAGAAAATTAGTAGTTAGTAGTAGTTAGAAAGAAATTGATGTTCATTTTGTTTTTGAAATAGTAGTGTTGTTAAGTTAATTTTTAAAATTAATAGATTGACATAAATATTTTTGAAACTATGTATTGTAAATCGTTTTTGCCATGTTACATTTTGATATCATTATGAGTTTTAACCAATAGTTACGAGGATTAATTTGGAATTTTAAGGAATCAATTTAGTTGTAGTTAAAAATTCAACTTTACGGACTAATTTCCGTGAAAAAAAACTTTAGGTACTAATTTAATATTTTTTTTTATAATATTGATCACGTGTGGCCTAAAATACATTACAATTTACAAATTGAAGAGAGTTGACAAAAATAAACCGCAATGTTATTGTTTGCGTGAATAAAAAACTCCTAATTTAGATATGTTACATTTGTAATTATTATTAGCATGTGAAAGTAGGATTAATCTTCTTTATATATTTATGCAGGTGAAATCATATGAAGAAGTGAACTCAGATCATCAAACTGGAATATGCCATTTGAAATAAATGTTTATTTAAGAATAATAAATGTAGTACTTTCCAAAACAACAGTTGCATGAAATTTATTATGTAATATTGTGAGTTATATTTTATTGATTATATTCGATTTTCAATAGTTAAATTTTGAAATAATGAAATGTAAGAAAATATATTTTATACTAAACACAAATTTTATTTTTTTTAACACCACCAACATAATAAAATCTTACAATATTATATTAAATTATGTAACATATTTCTATTAAAAAAATATGAGTTACTAGTAAAAAAATAAATTAAGAAAGATATTTGCATGCTTTATTGTAAAATTTAACTGTTGAAAAATAAATTATAAAAATATGAGTTTCCACTATACTTAAATAGGACAAGTCATATATGTAACTACTTATCGATTAGATATTAGATAATGTAAAATTAAATGCAAACATAATTCAATTAATTTTTGAAGATTTTCAAGACGTCATAATTTTCTTTTACTCAATTAAAAATTAAAAAGCGACATTATGATATCTTAATTATAATATCTTACATAAAATCATTTTATATTATCACAATCAAAGCATACAAACTAAACTTTAAATATAAGATTAGATATGTATTTTGTATTTGAAAAAATATATAATTACTTTTAGTCACTATTTTGAGATACTAAAATATCAACTTTTTTGTAAAAAAAAATTAAAATAAGACAAATAAATTAATAAAAAAAATAGAATTTAAACTTAAAAGATCGTAACTTTGTAAAAACTAAAAACATATTTAATTTTTTAATATAAAACAACAATTATAAGTAACGAAATTAGCATAATATTTTTATTGAAAAATGAAAATACTTAAAGGAAATTTCCACTATAATTTTAAAAAATGTAAATAGCAAGATCAAACTATAAATTTGTTAAATACACTTTATACTCAAGTATAACTCACTTGTAACTAAGAGAGTTAATATTATCGGATGGTTAAACTCAAGTGAATAATAAACTTGAATTGTGATTAGAAATACTTAAATTCAATTTCTGAAATAGTAGAATTTTTGTAGATATAAATTAACAAGTTATAACTAAATATTTATCAAATTAATCCATAGATTTAACTTACTAATTTACACTACTAAAGAATTAGTTGGTATAAATTAACAAACAATGTCTTTATAATATTGATTTCAAATTTTAAATGTCTATATTTTTTACATTTGATTTTATATAAGAATAGTTTTTTTTTTTTTCCAAAGAGTGGAGAAACATGAATATCTCATATTCAAACTCACATACCAATATATCAAATATATTTACAACTACCATATAAGTTGTATTTATAGGCACATAAGTTGTTATATCATGCTTTATGTGAGATTGTAATGTCAAATTCCTATCCTTGAACAATTATAAGGTAGTTGTAAATATATTTGATATATTGATATATTGAACAATTATAAGAGTGAACAATTATTATTAATAATTGTGGTTATTTTACAATAATCTTAAGTAAAATTTTAGCTTCCTCCTTTGAGATTGTAATGTCAAATTCTTATCCTTGAACTAATACTTCTTGAAAAATGTTACTCTATCTATTTCAAAATATAAGCAAAAGTTGGTCAAATAAAATTAACATATGTAATTCAAAATTTGGTCCTAATAATTTTGTTTTAATATGTAAGTTTACTTATACTTTGGGATGAAGTAGTACTTTTTTAAAATTACCTTTTTGATTAAACATGATTTGATGCATGTGTTATTTTTTTTCTTTATATTATAACACTAAATATCAATTAAACAAAAAGTTATTCATTCAAATGAACCAAATTAATAATTTAATATATATAAAAGATTAAATTTTAAAAGTTTTTGCTAAATGATTCTTATTTTATTAAGTTAACATATTTAAATATAATTTTATTAAAAATATAAAGTTAAAAAATAATTGTCAAAGTTTTTACTATTTTTGTCAAAAAGTACATTTAAATGTTGGAATTGGTCTTAATATGAATTAATTAGACAACAGCAAAAATTCGATAGTGAATTTTACGTTATAAAAAACTAAAACCTATTAAAGCAAAAAAGATAAAATATAAAGAGCTAAAAGAGTATTCACAAAGTTTTTACTATTTTTTTCAAAAAGTACATTTAAATGTTGGAATTGGTCTTAATATGAATTAATTAGACAACAACAAAAATTCGATAGTGAATTTTACGTTATAAAAAACTAAAATCTATTAAAGCAAAAAAGATAAAATATAAAGAGCTAAAAGAGTATTCACAAAATTTTATTATGGACTTATTGCTTCTGGTCTAATGGGGTGGGGGGCATTTAAAATTATGGACTAATGGATAACTCAAACTGCATCATATAAATCAAATGTACCCAATTTGTTATATATATAATTAATTATAGGATCTCGCAATTACTTTGTAAAAACATCTGCCAACTGATCATTAAAATTGATAAAGCTAGTGATGATTTCGCGATTCAATCTTTTCTCTAACAAAATGGCAATCTATCTTAATATACTTGGTCCTCTCATGAAAAGCATGATTTGAGGCAATTTTCAATGCAACTTGATTATCACATATTAGTGTCATTGGGCTAACCTCTTCGAATTGAAGTTCTTTTAGTAATTGTTTCAACTAGATGAGTTCACATGTTACTAGTGTCATGGTCGTGTATTCTGCCTCAGTGTTGGATCTTGCAACAACATTTTGTTTCTTGATCTTCCAAGATATAAAATTTCCTCCGACAAGTACACATTATCGATGGGTGAGTCTGCCCAATCAGCATATAAGAAACCAACTACATGAGTATGTCATCTATCTTCATAAATAAGACTTTTTTCAGGTGCACTTTTGATGTATGTAAGAATTTGGATTACAGAATCCATATGTCACTGGCAAGGGGAATTTAAGAACTGGCTTACCACACTAACAACAAAGGAAGTGTCAAGACGGGTGACTGTGTTATAGTTTAATTTTCCAACCAATCTCCAATATCTTCCTAAATCTGATAGAGGATCCCCCTAATTAGGTAGGAGTTTGACATTTGGATCCTTATGAGTATCAACTGGCTTGGCATTTAATAGACATGTTTCGTTAAGAATATCCATAGCATATTTTATTTGTGAAATTACAAGGCCATCCTTGGATTGGGCTACCTCAATGCCCAAAAAATAACGGAGTTTACCGAGGTCTTTAATTTGAAACTGATTTGAAAGAATTTTTTCAATTGGAGCATTCCTTGCTGATCACTTCCAGTTATGACAGTGTCATCCACATAAACAATAAGATAGATGCACCATTGGGCTAGGTGACGATAAAATACAAAGTGATCGGCTTCACTACGAATCATACCAGATTGTTGTACTATCGAGTTGAATCTGTCAAACCAAGCTCTAGGAGACTGTTTAAGACCATAAAGGAACTTGTTTAGCCGACAAACTATGGTGGAAAACTCCCTCGAGCAAAAAATCCTGGTGGTTGCTCCATATAAACTTCAAGATTACCGTGCAGAAAAACATTTTTAATGTCAAGTTTATGGAGAGACCAATGTCGAATTGCTGCAATGGAGAAAAAAAAGTATGACAAATGCCATTTTGGAAACAGGTGAGAAGGTATCGAAGTAATCCAATCCCAAAATATGAGTATATTCCTTGGATACCAAGTGCGCCTTAAATCGATCAATCTTACCATCAACACCAACCTTCACCATATAGAGCCAATGACAACCAACTAAAGACTTCCCATGAGGTAAAAGGACCATTTCCCAAGTACCACTTCTTTATAGAGCATACATCTCATCAAGCATTGCTTGCTTCCACTAAGGGTGGGATAATGCTTCACCTGAAGATTTAGAAATAGAAACAAAAGACAAAGAAGACTAGAAAGTGTAAAGCAAGAGAGAAAGACAATGATAACACAAATCAATATAATGAGGAGATGGATTACATGTTGTGCAAATATCCTTACAAAGAGCAATGGGAAGGTCAAGCTCATGTGGTAGGGTTGGATTTGGTGGTGGCGTCAAATGAGAGTCTATAATGGGGAGCATGAATAGGAACAATAGAGGGTGGGCGACGACGATGATATGTTTGTAGTGGTCAGGCAGGTTAAGGGGCAGGCTCGACAAGTTCGAAAGGAATAAGAGTGGACGAAATAGGGATAACTATCTGAGGAGGTTCAGGATTAATATCCTAATGGGGCTCAATAGCTATATGGGTTGGTTCAAAATATGGTACAGACTCGAAAAAGGGAACATCGGGTAGGAGAATAACATCAATAGCCTTGTTGGGATGGATGATATCCGAGAAAGACACACTTGAGTGATTGAGCTGACAGTTTGTCCAAACCAGGAGATAAATTATGAACAAAACACGTGGACCCAAAGACACAAGGTGGTAGTGGGTGAAGAGGGGTATGGGGAAAGAGGACCGAATGAGGGATATTGCGATGAAGAACAAAAGACAACATACGATTAATAAGGTCGGTATGGGGAAAAAGGATCGAATGAGGGATATTGTCATCAAGGACATAAGACGACATAAGATTGATAAGGTTACATGTCGTTAAGACTACATCCCCCCAAAAACTGAATGGAACATTACCATAGAGAAGTAAGGTTCATGTGGCTTCAATGATATGCCGATTTTTGAGTTCGGCTACCCCATTTTGTATGGGTGTGTGAAGACATGAAGTTTGGTGTAAAATACCATTAAAGCCATAAAATTTTAAAATTGATTGGATAAATATTCCTGAGCATTATCACTTCTTAAAGTACAAATGGAAACACCAAGTTGAGATTTACTTTCTTGATAAAATTGCTCAAAAATGGAAAATAATTCAGATATATTTTTCATTAAAAATAACCACATACAACGATAGAAATCATCAATAAAAATAACAAAATACTTATACTCTAAATAGACATAATACGAGAAGGACCCCAAACGTTAGAGTGAACTAAAGAAAAGGGGGACAAAACTTTTTTATTGACTCGATCAGGAAAATGAATACGAGTGTGTTTCCCTAACTAACAAGACTCACAATGTAAAGTGGACAACTTAGACAAACTAGGCACCAGTTTTTGAAGATTGGTAAGACTTGTAAGGGGAATCTGTGGCATAGCACATTTTGGATGATGTAGAAAGGTAATAGAGGCCTTGAGAGTCACATCCGATGCCAATCGTCCGTCCCGAACTCTGGTCCTGCAGGGTAACATTATCATTAGTGAAAGTAATAATACAATCAGGGGACCGATTCAATCGACTAACTGAAAGTAAATTAAAAGGGCATTTAGGTACATAGAGAACAGATGCAACTAAAATGCAAGGGAGAATTTGGACAGTGTCAACCCCTTGAGACCAGGTTTGATAGCCATTGGCATAAGTTATAATTGATAAAAAAAAAAAAAAAAAGATGTAGAGAGAGAAGAAAAGAGACCTTTATTACCAATAACATGATCCGACGCACCAGAATCAAGAGTCCAAGGGCCGAAAGAAGATGAGTGAGAGAAGTAAACAAATGAATTACCAGTATGTGCAATTGAAGTAGTAGAACTAGAGTTTGGATGACTCTAAACCCATTATAGGAAATCTTCATAATGTGTCGGGGAGCCCTGTGGAGATGGTGTAGTTTGAATAGCGACAAAAGGATCGAGTTGAGTTGCATTTATCGAAGGAGAAAGCTTACCATGTTGAAGGTGCAAACACGATAATGGGGTTGAATTATGTTTGACAAAGTTGATAACTTTTTTATAATTGATAAATAAATAAACAACTAGTTCGGTTTTGGTGACTTAGAGTAGAAGCAATCAGATTCAAAGGTAGCAAACAATGAAAGCATAAATAATTTGACACATATATTTATCCTGGTTCACCACCAACTTGACTACATCTAGTCCTCTCATTAAGAAGGCTTTAGTCCACTAATTCAATTACCTTGAATTACAAAGCACCCGACCCTCCAAGTCATTCTTCCCAAATAGCCTGACAACCCTAGACTTTTGAAGAACTAACCACCTTGACCCTACAAGCTAAGTTTTCTCCTAACAACCTGACAACTCCAAATTGAAGAAGGGATTAAACCACTGGATTAGATACAAAAGATTGGAACTTGAGTAGTTGTTTTTAACAAAGATGATGATGATAATAATAATAATAATAATAATAATAATAATAATAATAATAATAATAATAATAATAATAATAATAATAATAATAATAATAATAATAATAATAATAATAATCAAAATCATCGTTGATCATGTTCTGCATATGATCATCAAAGACAATTGTGTCTTGAACTATATTTGAAACACTACTAGGTGACGATAGTATTAGTTTCTCCTATGGACTCCCCATGATGTACCCAAAGGATTTATCCCTTTGGAAATGGTTTTCACTAAGTGATCGTACATTACACTTATACTCTGCGGTTTTTTGAAACCACGACGTTTACAATGGCATATTATTTCGTCATTTTCTAATTCAACTTAAAACATAAAATAGATTAACCTTAAACATAATAGATTCACTATGCATAAAGGAACAAAACATGCAAAATAGTCATAAAGCAGATTCACAAAACAAATGTTGAAGGTGCAAACACGAGAAGGGGGTTGAATTTTGTTTGACAAAGTTGATAACTTTTAGCTAATTTGATGAAGGCTGGTTTACTTTTGTGAATTACTTGGAGTAGAAGCAATCGAATTCAGCGACAACAAACAATGAAAGCATAGCTTTATCCTGGTTCACCATTAACTTGGCTATATCCAGTCCCCTCATTCAGAATGCTTTAATCCACTAATTCAAATACCTTGAATTACAAAGCACCTGACCCTCCAAGTCATTCTTTCTAAACAGTCGGACAACCCCATACTTTTGAGGAACTAACCATCTTGGCCGTACAAGCCAAGTTTTCTCATAAAATCCTAACAACCCCAAATTGAAGAAGGAACTAAACTACTATCGGGTTCGATACAAAAGAGTAGAACTTGAGTAGTTGCATCTAATAAAGCTGATAATGATAATAATAACTATCACACTCTAAGAAAATAACACTCAAAAAATATTTCTAACTTGAACAAATGTTTCTCTCTTTGAACTCTAAGACTACTCTTTTATGTTTTTCGATGATTTTATTCTTCAGCCTTGAATTTCTATTTATAGTTAAAATTTGGGCTTCAATATAGTCCTTGTTTAATTATGAATTGTATTTTGTTCATATTGCGTTTGTAAATTCTTCAAATTGATTATGTCCTTTTTTTGTTTAGATTGAGATTGTAAATTCTTTAGATTGATTTAGTTTGTATTTTGTTCAAATTGTGTTTGTAAATTCCTCAGATTGATTTTGTTTATATTTTGTTGTGGATAAATCTTGATAAAATCTTGTACAAATTTTGACAATATCTTCTTTCATACTCTTTGAAGTCAAATATATTATTCTCATTAAATATTTTTGTTATCATGAAAACTCTAAGTATAAAATGAACTTGATTTCAACAATCTCCCCTTTTTTATGATGACAAAACTTGTATTTTTTATAACAATTTTTTTGTGTATTTCTTTGACTCCCCTAAGTCTAAGTATCATTTTCTCCTCACTTTATCAGATATTTTTCTCCCCTTTTTGTTATCAGATAAAAAGACTTAAAAGTGGAACTTTTTTGTTGTTGTTTTTTTGTTTTGTTTTATTTTTCTTATTTTTTTGAATAACATGAACATAACATATTTTATGAAAATATAAAAACTAATGTAAAACTAAACTACTTGAAAGTTATCATAACATTAGTCAGGTATAAAGGTAAGGTTTATGTTTTGTCTCTGTTATTGACATTGCAATGATGTTTTGTCTCTTACTTGACCAAAATATTAAGTTGTCACCTAAAAAAGTGTAGTTGCCACTAGTGTTCTTTCTCTCAAGTTTATCTCTAACATAATCAGAATCACACTATCCACTAAGTTTGTACTTAAAAGATTTCTTGTAGAACAAGGTAAGGCTGGCAGTGTCTGTTAAGTATCTAAAGATTCTCTTAACAACAGTTAAATGTGATTCCATATAGTCAACATGAAACCATATAGTAAACTTGAAATCTTGCACATACATTTAACATTATAGATTTTTTGGTCAGCTTTTTCCATGACATGTTGTATAACCTATATATTTCAACTACACAACAAAAGTTCTTTATATAAACTTTATGTGATAAATAAACATAATAACAAGAGTACTTATAGACGATAGAAATACTTTCATATTTTCTATTTATTTACGTACCAATATTTTATTTTCAACATATGTTAATTAAGTTTATACTAACATCCCATGAAAGTTTTTTACTTTAATTACTTTGAGCAACAATTCCAAAACAAAATTTAGTCGAAATGTGATTTCATATAATAATATCAAATTCCTCGTTCACAAGACAATACAAATAAATGACAATACAGATGTCAGCTTTCTTTTCTATATTTAAAATCAATACAAATGAGAATTTATCAATATTCATTATCACTTCACAAGACAATCATTTCACCGATCTAGAAAATATAAATAAATATATATTTTTGTATTGATGCAGAAATTATCAATAAGTTTGGCCATGCCCCAATTATTTGTCATGAAGCTAAAAAAGAATGACAATTCAGTCATTTGCACCCCTTTATGTTAAAAGTGATATCCAAATATATATACAACACAGACTAAAGGAGTCTACAGGTGCATAAAGGGACTGTCTTCTAACTTTAAAAATGAATTGATGATAATTTGTGATTATCTCTTATAACGATACATATTACATATACTCAATAGTGGAGGGGTAAAAAGAAAAAAAAATAATAATAATTAATACTCCTACAAAACTTCAATAGCACGCGGTGGGAACTTCCCACCCAGTTGAGCACAATTTGATGGTTAAATGATTGCATACTCTGTCAATGTTTTCAACCAGAAGCCGAAGCAGTTTTCTTCTCTTTATCAGAATCATCTTGCTCTTCCTTCTGAAATTCTTCAATCAATTCACGCTGTCTCTCTGTCAGGTCTCTGCAGAAGATTACAAAAAAGGGCATTTACATATCGATCAAACAAAAGTATCACACTGCATGTTAGCACTACAATAAAAACAACTATTCCGTTGATCCCGCTTGAAATTTAATGCATTACGATGGGAATTTCCTTCAGAACCTGTGAATGAAACTTAAGAACCCACTTTTGACAGACTAAACCATAGAAAAGTGAAAAGCATTTTTTGTTGTTTCCTAAGAGCCCGTCCATCAGAACACGCTGCGTTAAATAGGCGTGCAGAAGACATTTTGTACGGACAGACAAAGCAGTGGGAAATTACAACGGATATTATTTGAAATTCAAATACCAACGTACTCTACTGTCAAAAATGCAAGATTCTAAATTAACGACGTAAAAGGCTGTCGAAAATGTTTTTATTACTAGGCCAAACAGCCTCTACTTTCTTTCGTTTCTTATTCTCTCTTATCTCTCACTATTATCACTCTAAATATCCACACTCTCTTCTGGCCACCCACACAGCCATCCCCATCTCACTCTCAACTCTCTGATACACCAATCCAGTCATCTCAGTGTTTCCACCTCTGACCTTCACTGCGTTCAACTCATGAATTCATCTACACCACCAGATCCTTCACTTCCCATCACCAATTAAACAATCCAAGACCTGCCTTGCTGACCATCTTGAAATGGTCTCTGACAAGTCGCCAGAACCTGATGGGGTATAGCGGCATGGCAAAACCAGAGCCATTTAAATCAACTCTAAAAAATTGAGGAAACCACAGAGGTTGAGATTCGACAGAGAATAAAGATGACGGGATTGGCTGAACAGGTTGGAAAACCCAGAAAAAGAAAGCATAGTGGTCGACCCAAGTATAAAAGAACTTGCCTCAGCCTGTATAAAATTATTTTATAATTAAAAAATATTTAATATAAATTAAAAAAATTAACAGACATTGAAGAATGATAATAAATCTAACACTCACGTTGGGATGGTGATGTTAAAATGAACATATTGATCGCCTAATGTATAAGAATTTTTGGTCTTGATCCCTGTGAAGAGATGGCAAACAAGTTAATGATAGTAAAAAGATGATCTCAAACTAAACTCTAATAAAAATTCATGCAAAAGATTCATTGAAGTTTTCGGGTGTATTTTCCCGCAACAATTTCTTTAAAATGGCTCACATATTATCCATAAACAATATCAACTTGCTCACCTTTCTTTTTCAGAACCACCTTCTGACCATGTTGGGTTCCAGGACGTACCTGCCAACAGGACCAACCATCCAAACTTTCATCACTTATAAAACCAAAATATCATAAAATTTATACTGCAATAACAATACAAACCTTAAGAACAACATCTCCTGTAAGAGTTGGGACCTGAATGGTTCCACCCAAAATTGCCTGAAAAGGAAATAAAAAAATATCTGGTTTATTGATTAATTTTAAGTGATGCTTTTAGTACAACTATAAGGCAACATAGACAGCTAAAGACATGTTTGAGATCCAAAATATGTATGATAATGGAACATCAAGCACTAACCACAAGTCCCCAACCAACACTGCCAATTCAAAATAAATAAACACAAACTGGCAAACATCAATCTTACTAAATGGAACATCCAGCAGACAAATTGATTACTGCCCCCAAATCCTATTAAATATCCATAGACTCCAACCCAATCAGGAAATTTCAAACTACAAAACTCTCAAGTTCACCAATTTTTATTTGTCACACGTCAAGATTTATAACTGGCAGAGCTACTTTGATTTCACCAGTTCTATTGTCTCTAGATTTAAATCCTGAAGTCCACATGAGCACGATAGTCAATCATATATGTGGAATTGTTAAAGGTAAAAAGAAGTGAAGGTAGCATTATAACTCATAACGTCATTCAATTCTTCTATTTGGTACCTCAAATCGCCAAGAGATATAACAAGAACTTTGTTGTAACTACTAGAAGTGTCAAAATAGATGGATTGGATGGTTATGGATGGATTGAAACAAGGTAGTTATAGTTGCTAAAAAATATCCACTAAATTGTTATAGTTGCTAAAAACTAGGTAGTTAATCCCAGATAGCGGTGAGTAGCAGCCAACCCCAAAAGTGGGATAGCGAGATAGCGCGTTCCGAGATAGGCGGGATAATTGCTATTTTTTTTAACAAATTACGTGAATAATATTACATAAACCTATATTTAATGCAAAATTAACGAATGACTCAAACTCTGAAACATTTATAATTAGTAATAAGAATCTACAAGTCTTACTCTTAGTCAAAACATATAACAAAATACCAACAAAAGTCAAGGAAATAAAGCAATAAAATAATTAAATATTAAAATTAAAATGCATGTTCTAGCATAGGAATCAAAGATAAGCATCATCTTTATTAGCATATTCTACTTCTTCTTCTTAGGTGAAAGTAGAAAGATTAAAACAAAGAACAAAGAAATAATAGCGGGATCTCGCTGGGAAACATTGGGATTAACTACTCCAGGATAGCGGGATCTCGCCCAGATCTCGTCGGGATCTTGTTTCATGCTGTCGCGGACCACGCCGTCGCGGTCAGGCACCATACTGCATCGGGACAGCGGGATCTTGCCAGAAAATGCTGGGATTAACTACCTAGGCTAAAAAGTGATTTTTCTTTAATTCAAGTTTAATTTAAATATGACAAAAAAAAAACTAGTTTATTTGGTCAAATATCTTCCTTAAAAATTATGTTATGCCTAACAAATTAAGATGAAAACCTGTCAAGAACATAACTAAATATGTTCTGACAAATAAAAATAGAACATTTTCAGTTTTTTATGAATTACAGTTTCAGAAGTTTGTGAACTTCACTATTTTGCCCATGGTAGTGAAAATCCTAATCCAGCACGTAGGATCCCACGATTTTACGATCGCGAACCCCTTTCCCAGTTCATTGATGAGCAGAAACCCAAAAATGATGGGAGACAGTGGTATTTGTCGTGGAATCGGTGGAATCGTTGATCTTGCATGATTTTGTGTGTTTCAGCATCATATGGATTTGCTACTATTTTGAAGTTTTTTAGTTGTGATTTGCTCATTTTCTGAGTGTTTTAGTTGTTTTATGAATCTAATGATCCCAAACTAGAGTTTCTTTAAGTATTTTGGGAGTGATTTGAAGTTTTTATCAAAAATCAGAATCATAAGATTTTGATCTGTATAGTTTAGTATATATTAATTAGAATTTCAGTTTTATTTTTATTTCCTTTGAGGATAGCATTTATAGGAAATCAGTTTCCTAATTACTTGTACTATTTATGATTATACATCACTTAATTACTTGTACTATTTATACTCCTTATGTAATCAATTTCATTATCAAGTGAATAAACAATCACTTTTACGCATGGTATCAGAGCTAGATCTGAACCATCCATAGTCTCTTTCATCGACCCAACCATGGAAGAAGACAAAACAGAAGTCTCACTCACAGAGACTGGCATAAATCTTGTCGGCTCAATCGAAGGGACTGAGCATCTCATCATTGGCTACAAGTTGAATGACCAAAACCACCTTCAATGGAAATTGTCAAAACCACCTACAATAGGGACATCAGAGGCAATGCAACACACAACCCACAAGAAATGGAAGAGAATCAGGATCCATCTCCATTCACCAAAGAACAAATAGAGGCTCTACAAAAAATGCTCTGGCAGATAGTTCTTACTGCAAAAAAATGTGGTATGGCTTCAGTAGCACAAAAAGATAATTTTCTACATGTTTAACACACTAGGAAAACCAAAATCATCGATCATAGATTCAGGAGCCTCGGATCACATGATTGAAGATATAACAATATTTGACAATTATTTTCCCCGTCATGATAACTCTGCTATTCGGATTGCTGATGGTACCTTGTCAAAGGTTACTAGTAGATGTTCTGTTATTATTTCAAAACATATTACTCTGACTTCTGTACTATATGTGCCCAAACTTGATTGCAACTTGCTATTTATTAACAAACATACCAAAGACTTGAGATGTGTCGCTACATTTTTTCCCCTGTGTGAATTTCAAACTTTGGAGTCGGAAAAGACAATTGGTAGTGCTAAAGAGTGTGCTGGACTTCACTACTTGCAAATTGAAGCTTCCTCCAAAGAACTCAAAGCCAATTCTTGTGCAGTGGTTTCTCCAAATTGTGACGAGTCTAATGTTTTGGCACTATCAATTAGGTCACCCAAATCTCAGATACTTAGAGAAATTGTTTCTCTCATAATTCAGTAAAAACCTAATCAACTTTCAATGTGAAGTATGTCAATCATCCAAGCATACCCGAAACATACTCACCTAAACCATATAAACCCTCTTAACCCTTCTTCTTAATTCACAATGATGTACAAGTGTCATCTCGGGTTAGCAACATTACTAGAGATAAATGGTTTGTATCATTCATCGATGATCACACAAGATTCACATGGATATTTCTCATGAAAGAAAAATTAGAAGTTGAAAAATTATTTGAGTTTTTCCATACCGTCGTGCAAACACAATTCCAAACAAAAATTAAGGTGCTCGGAACTGACAATGGACTGACAATGGCCGTGAATATTTTAGTTCAACAATAGTGTCCTATCTTAAGATCCATGGAATTGTCCACCAGAGTTCACGTGTAGATACTCCCAACGAAATGGGATCGCAGAAAGGAAAAATAGGCATCTACTGGAAGTAACAAGATCTCTGATGTTAGCCACAAATGTACCAAAATATTTTGGGGAGAAGTTGTCCTTTCAACCTCCTATCTCATAAATAGGATGCCTTCCCACATCCTCAATTTTGACACACCCTATTCCTCTCCAAACTATTTTCCAACCAGTTGAGTTCTCACATCAATCCCATTTAAAATCTTTGGATGTTCAACCTTTGTTCACAATCTAAACCCTCTCTGCGGCAAACTTGACCCAAAATCTATCAAATATATTTTTCTTGCCAACTCACCTCACCAAAAAGGATACAGGTGTTACTCCCAGACAACCAGAAAATTTTACCACACTTTGATTTGACTACTTTGATTTCTCCAAATGATGCTCGACACCTAGAGCTGTCAAAAAAGCCCCAAAGTCTAAAGACCCCTCTCAAAATCTTCTACTAAAACCCTAATATTAGGCCCCTTATTGAAATAAATTTTTTAAAGTGCCGACCCGTTATTTCATTATTTTTTGTGAGGTTAAGTGATGGGGCTTGAAGGTCCAATGTTAATTGAAATATTTTTCTCAAAAAAATTTCTCTAAAATAATTTTAAATCACTTTTTTCTTGAAAATTTGTGAGCAAAATCAAAAAATTATTTTTCGTGAAAAAATTGATCTTGAATCAAACACAATTTCGAGAAAAAATAAAAAAGAATGTAAATATTTTTTTTTCGATAAATTTTGAGAAAAAAAATTTTGAAATGTTTTTTCAAAAAAATATTGATTTTTTTAAAAGTGGGCCCATAGGCCCCACTAAGCCCACAAAATTTTAGGGGCTTTCTGATTTTGGGGACTCTCTTTTTTTGGGCCGTTTAAACTATGAAACTTTTTGGCCCCTCTAACATGTGGACTAAGGCCAATAACTAGTGGGCTTGTGAAACTGACAGATCAATCGACACCCACCACCAGTCCAGACAGCACCCTACTCCACCACAATTGTCGTCACAATGTGGCTGACACTTCCCCAATGTGATGTCGCTGCCGCTTGTCACCCTCCACCTCCTAGCACCCTTTAAAACCATCATCGTGTGGGACCCACCACGTCATGTGTCACACTCCATCAAGATCAACATCCAACACACTCCACAACCATAGTCACCACTGCCTCAACCTGGCACCCTCCCCAACACTATCGCCACCATCACAGCAGACACCCTCCACCACCATTATTGCCACCATCACGCCAGACGCCCTCCACTACCACCATTGCCAACAACCCTCAGCCCATTGTCACCGAACCACCCTTCATATCCACCGCTACTATACCAGCACCTTCCACCATGGTTGAGTAAGTGGGTTAGACTCTAAGAGGATAGGATATGCACAAAAATAGTGGGGATGGAGACATGACATTTAATAGTGAGAATAGGGTCTAAGTATGTAAATTCTGTATCAAAGCATTTTACAATATTGAGACATCAATGAAATCAAATATAATAAGAGTTTTTAAAGCATATAAAAAGAGGGTAAGTTTGTGAACTCAGTAGCAAAGCATTTTCCAATATTGAGTCATCAGCAAAATCAATATAAAAGAATTTTTAAAGCATATAAGTTGCACCAGTTCTCGTTAGCTTCCTGCTAGTGGGGCTTGTTGCGAGATGGATTGTGTCATGTGCTTTGTTGGAAGGGTGGGAACTCCCTTTGTATTCAACACCAATTATAATTTCAAAGAAATTAAATAAAGAACTAATCTCGATCATTTATGGAAATAAATGAAGGTTATTGGTCAAGAATTAAAAGTATCTCATTCTTGGCTGATAAGAATCCTATTTGGATTTGGGTTTCTTTATATGGGAATTGGTTTAGAGTGGAATGGTCCCATTGTGTATTTTTATACCGAACAAAGTAATAGGCATTCCTATGGAAGAGAGGCAGAAACGGAACCCTCATTCCACCATAAAATAAATAAAATGTACTCTTCAAAGAGTTTTCTTGGAAGGATAATGAGAAAGGGGAATTATAAGTTAAAATTAAAACATTTTTGGTGGAAGATGTAATGAGAAGAAAAATTTTCCCTTTCTCCTCACAAACTTATTTTCTTGAACTTTTCATTTACACTTAAAAAAATGTTCATTTGCTATATCAGACTAAAACATTAGGCCTAGATCTCTCGAATATGCAGGGAATTTACATTCTTTCTGTACATTCTTACTATTCTAAGTGCTGCTCTTACATTGGAGCATGATTGGGAATAGGGTTCTTGAAAAAAATCACACTTCAACTTGATTTCTAATCCAGTTCCTAGCACAAACACAGAAGGTGACCCTTTCTCATCCCATCCTGGCCTTTTCTTTTCCCTATCCCATCACTTTCAATTCCAATGATATTCCGCTATCACTGAAATATCTAAACATAGCCCAGGGAAACACTCTAACGGTAAAGCATTAGGTAATTCAGTGGTGTAGCATTCTAGGACCCGATAAGAGAAAAAAGAAAGTTGAAACAAAAAATTATGAAAATTAGGCACAAGCTAAAGAATCACGATTTTCTTCACGAAGGAACATTACCTGAGTGATACTTAAAACAGTATCTACATGAATATCAGATCCTTCCCTACGGAAGACAGGATCTTCCCTGACCTGCAAGGAAGTAAAGGACAAAAAAATGATTGCGGATGCATGGAGAAGGGAGATATAAAAGAACGAGGGAAATGACCTCAAAAAGATGAAGAGATTGAAGTTTTTACCTTGATAGTAACATAGAGATCACCAGGATGATCTCCATCAGGATCTGCACCACCACTTCTGTAAACCTTAATGGTTTCATTGTTGTCAATCCCTTCAAATGTATAAATATATGAATCAGTGAATTTTTCTAAAAGTTGTAACTCCTTATTGAACACCTTATTGAACACAATGCATGTGGAACATGAAAAGGAAATTATTAATAATTGTCTTGTTTGGCACCATAACTAATAGTCAAATTTATCATCAGAAAGATAGTCACTGTCGCATCAAATTATTCAAAAATCAGAATTCTGAACTATCGAGAACCATAGACTAGAATTTTCTAGCTCCTTTCTGCTTGTCCTTTTGATCATATTGATACTAACATATAATGACAAAATTGGGAGTGTCTGGACTCTCTTCCTAGTTCATACCAATCAAATTTAGTCTAAAAAGCAGGATCTTATAGTAAGTGGAGTATCTATTATAATCCTTCTTTCTTGTTTGAACAAAAGAGTTGACTATCAGGCATATATATTTTTTTAAAACAATATTGAAAAAAATTAAAATAGAAGGCGAATTGGCTTACATTAGTGGGTAAGAAGTACCTAAATAATAAATCACGATTAGCAGAATGCACAGAAAATCGCTAGGAAAATTGGTCAATGAGACTCTCATTATAAGCCATATGAACATGATTCGCATAATAACAACGCATCCCAAAATTCAAAAACTAATGATTACCAGGCATAATATCCAATTTGACCGACTTGGTTCCTTTGTTAACCTTTGCACCCCTGCATGACTTGCAGAAACTCTGTTTTCAACCAGAAAAAAAAAATCAAATTAAATAATATTTGCAAACAGTATTAGCTATTGGTATGATAGACCAAGCATAGCCATATCGATATGCTTCAAGTTGAATCTAGCATTATTAATTATTATGATTTATCAATATCTATAGAAATGAATGTGAAGAGGGAAAAAAAGCTACAACCACCAAGTCTAAGTGGAGTCAGGACTCAGGAGTCAGTTACATTGGTTCAATCATGTCATACATTCATGGAATATATAACATTAAAAAATAGTAGAGATTAATATATAACATTCATTGGAGTCAGGACTCAGGAGTCAGTTCCTAGTTCAGACTGAGATGTATTGCATTCAAAAAGATACATCAGTGATCTACTTTTATCGATCGTTGATTTATTACTTAGAACCGAATGAATGGTAGAGATTACTATTGCCAATTTTGTATTACTGTACTAGGAACACTGGTGTACCCCTTCAATAAGGAGAGACCTTAGAATCAGCAAACATGGATAGTTTAGCTATGGCTTTCCTCGGTCTCCCTCTACCTCAAACTATTGAACTACCCTCCATCTAGTCTACTCTTCTTATCAGTGCTACTATAGTTCCTAAGAGGAGATTTAACTATCTTATCAACAACTATTTCTAAACCAATTTTTTATTAAATGGTTATATAATATTTGTAATGCTGTTGTTTCTTGCATAACCACTCACCAATCATTATCATTAATCAAATTCAATACATTTTCATTCTTGTGATACTAAGTTCACTTTCTTATTGTTTTTTTACCGTCCAAGAATCAGTTCCTTACAACATTGCAAGTCTTACAATTGTTCAATAAAAATTTCTTATAAGCTTGAGTATATTTTCTTCACATGTTACCGTTAAATCATTCTTTCATAGCATCAACCCTACTTGAATACTCTAGTAGAAATCCCCTCTATCTCTGTCATTCGGCATTATGGATCTAAGATACTTAAAAACATGTGACTTGTAGTAATGTATCTTCTCCAAGTTTCACCTTACATTAGAAGGTTTTGTTATTGCTAAGTTGAATTCTTTAAACTCTATTCTACTTTTGTATTGGATGAAACAATGTGTTTCCAAACTTGTCACCATATCTTAAATTTTAATCAATATCATTTCTTGACTCTCCAAGACTATATGATCAACAAAAAGTCTGTACTACGTCGCCATTTCTTCGATACCCTATCATAAACAGAAGTAATTCTCCAAGGGTTCGAGAGCCTTGGTTCTCTCCTTTTCCCAAATAACTACCAAATTCCAAGAGAACCAACCCCCTATGACTTTGCCTTATTTTATACATAAAATACCTACTCTATACACATAAACTGCGCATGGAAGTTACTACCCAAACTGACCACAAGTTAGTTTCTTGTTCCCCTCTTATAAATATTTTTAATAAGAGAGGCTTAACACATTGCAAGTCTTACAACTGTGCAATAAAAATTTCTTATAAGCATGAGTGATATTTTCCTGTCACATGTTACCATCAAAACATTCCTCCATAGCATCAACTCTACTTGAATCCTATAGTTGAAATTCCCTCTATCTCTGTCATTTGGCATTATGGAACTAAGATACTTAACAACATGTGATTTGTAGTATTGTATGCTGTCCAATTTTCACCTTACATTATAATTTTTTTGTTCTGGCCAAGTTGAATTCCAAAAACAAACTCTATTCTACTTCTACATTGGATGAAATGAAACATGTGTTTCCAAACTAGTCACCATATCTCTAAATTTTATACGATTCATCTATCAACTCTCCAAGACTATATGATCAACAAAAAGTCTTTACTACAACACCATTTCTTGGATATGTTTAGTATCCCTGTCTTCATAAACTAAAAGAACTTGACACTGGCACATCTTGGGGATAAACAGCTCCAATGATTGATTACTTCCAATTAAGAAGAAAAATTGATCAACAATAAGCAAGTTAACTGAATCACAAATAAGTCCAGATATCAGAATACAATAAACTAAATATTGATAGAACTTATCAGAAAGCAATTTTTGCACCATACCGATACAATTTTGCCAGTTCCCTTACACGCACCACATGTAGTTTCCATTTTAAATATGCCAGCTTGTACAGATGTCTGGATATATAACGAAGTCATCAAATTATCAAAAAAATTAAAATGAACATACATTAATATTGGAAAGAAGGTTAAATTTTAATTTCAAGACAAACATAATACTCACCACTCCAGACCCTTTACAGCGCTTACAGGTTTCAGGTCTTGTACCAGGAGGAACCCCGCTCCCACCTGCAATAGTTCAGCAAAAGAAAGAATTTGTAATCTTCGAGGTGCATAGTCCTTACAAATTGAACTGAATATATGGTGGCACCTAAATTCACAGCATATATATGTTAATTAAGATATGACCATACCACAAGTGTTACAAAGCATATCTGTTTGAAATGTAATGGTTTTGGTGCATCCTCGGACAGCTTCCATAAAGGAAAGTTCAACGAAAGTCTGAAAAATAGATTTTGATGTATAGTCATAAATTAATCCTTAACATACTAATAGATGTCCAAATACAAATAAAAGAGAACCTTGACATCCTGTCCGCCAATGTTCTGATGAAAGAAGCTGTTGACAAAATCCTGATCGCCATTGAGTGAATAACCAGAGAAGTAATATACATATTAGCCTTCAATTGTGGAACATATAACTCAAGCAAATTTATCTGACATTTCTATTTATTGAGAGAAATAATTTACAAAATTTCTACAACAATAAAAAAGAATAGATGCATAACCAAACACATCATACAAATTAAGATGCTTGCGCCATTACTTGAGTCATAAGCATGCATATTTGCACAACTTTTTCAAAACACAATTGATCATTCTGTCTTCTGCCTTTAGATTGAACTAGTAACTGATGCAGTTGGACTATTTATTATTGCTATGAAACAGAAATCCCGACGAAATTTTATACTACAATGCAGACCAGCCTAATAAAAAGGAAAGACAGACCCACTAAAAGACATTACTAATAAAAAAATGAAAAGACCAGCAAGTCATTACATGATCACGGAATATCTGCTCAAAGGGATTAAAGCCACCGCTGCCTCCAAAACCATTGCTTTCTTGGTTTACAAAAGCATCATGGCCAACCTACATAATGAAGATAAAGAAGATATAAGATAATAATACCAATAGACTCAAACGAAATGTACCATTCTTCCCCAACTCCTTTTCTCTCCAAAATATCTATAAAATTTAGGTTCAGTTCCCCAATCTCCTACGTTGTCAGTCTCAGATAGCGGCGCGGAGTGCCGAACCCCGAAAACGGGATAGCGGTCGGCATGACCGCTATTGCAAAGGCCAAAAAACAATATATAAGCTAAACATAAAATAAAAACAGTAGACAAAAATACTAAAAGAATAGAAAAATACACAAAAATAAAGGGGTAATCATACTTCATAATCAAAATCCAACATTGAAATGCGGAAACTGAATTTTTTATTGAATGAAACAGAATGCAAGTTTACAATTCTGCAAGGACAGAATTGATAAACGTGTTACAAGAATACCCACTCCAAGAATTTGAGAGTTTGGTCTTTCCCTTCCCAATAACCACTCAGTAATTTCTGCCTTGTTTTTTTTCTTCTAATTTCCTACTTTAATTTGCCCCATAACTGCTCTAAAGCAGTTACTACACTGACTTACAACTAGAGCTGTCAAAAAAAGCCTCAAAGTCTAAAGCCCCCTCTCAAAAATCTCATACTAAGCCCTTAATATTAGGCCCCCTATTGAAATAAAGTTTTTAAAGCCTCGGCCCGTTATTTCATTATTTTTTGTAGGCTTAAGTGAGGGGGCTTGAAGGCACAATGTTTTGTTAATTGAAAATTTTTTTTTTTGAAAAATTTTCTAAATTCATTTTTCTCGAAAAATTCTCTAAAATATATTTTTTCAGAAAAATTTTTAAATCATTTTTTTCTCAAAAATTGTGAGCAAAATCAAAAAATTATTTTTCGTGAAAAAATTGATTTCGACTCAAAAAAAAATTCGTAAATCTTTTTTATAGGAAAAATTTTCGAAATATTTTTTCAAAAGAATATCGATTTTTTTTAAAAAGTGGGTCCATAGGCCCCACTAAGCCCACAAAATTTTAGGGGCTTTCTAGCTTTGGGGCTCTCTTTTTTGGGCCGTTTAAACTATGAAATTGTTTTGCCCCTCCAACATATGGTTTGGGGCCAATAATTAGTAGGCTTGTGAAATTGACAGCTCTACTTACAACCTAAATTGACACAATAAACTGCTTACATAAAATGATAATTGTCATACAAATTCAATTCCCACTTAAAATTTTAACTCTTGACCCTCCTCTTATAATATTTAGTTATAAGAGAACTAACACCATGAATTAATGAAAATAACCAGCCGGTGGCGGCATGAGAAGAGCGCTGCTACTACGACTTCACAATCTTCCTCGTCGCTCTGGTCGCGCCGCCTCTTCCAATGATTTTAGCACCACGCCTCCGCAGTGAACGACGGATGTCGTGTGAAATCGTGTGATCTCACAATCTGTCGTGTGCCCCTAACAACCATGGTTGAGGGCATTTAAGACATTTTCCTTTGCATTTACTGTTGCATGTTTTTCTCAAAAAAGGCACTTTGTCTTCTCCGCAAATCAGCCACAAACAAGGTCAGGACAGCCGCAATCATAATAAGCGACGGACCACCGCAATGCGATGCACCATAGCAATTGCAGCCGTGTCAGCCGCTTCTGACTACATAGTAGTAATCAATAAGTTCTAAAAGTAATTGTAATAGTAATCAAGTTATAAAAGTAATCAAGTTCTACTGGAACAGAGGAAGAAAACGACAAATGTAACAGAAAATGAAAAATGTAACAGAGGAAGAAAACGATGGAGGAAAACAAAACAGATGAACAAGAAACGAAACTGTTGCTGACTGAGGAAGAAACAGTTTCGTCTGCGAAACAGAGGAAGAAGAAGGCAAACGGTTTTTTTTCTGAAAAACTGATATGTACGATGCAGGCTGAGGTGTGAAAAAGAGTTAGTGGGTTTATATTAATAAAATAATTAGGTCTTCACTGGGTGCAAAAAGATCCAAATACCCTTAATGAAATAAAAAAATTCAAAAAAAACCTGTGTTTTTTGGAAAACAAAAACGCGGGTCCAACTGCGAGTCGGGCCATGACAGTGATGCGCGATTCGCAGCCGTGAGCGCCACACCCGTTGACGGGCTTTCCACGCCTAGAGGCGTCACATAGTAAAGCAGTCCGCCGCACTGGGATTCCAGGATCGACAGCATAGCCAATCTCTATGAAACAATTGTCCACTATGTATGTTATATTTCACTATTATGTAACTATATTCTGCTTCAATACTATTAATTACAATTTACAGTCTCGTATGCATACTCACTCAATATAGTAACAAATAAAATGTTCATAAAAGGAACCAAATAGAAAATATCTGGAAAGATATGAGACCTGATCATACTGTTGACGCTTTTCCTCATCCTTCAAAGTCTACAATGCAATTACAGAAAGCATGGGGAAGAAAGGTCAAGAGATCAAAAGTTGGTTTGCAAATCATACAACGATTTAAAGTAAACCACTAAATAGTATCAAGAACAACAACAGCAATATTGGTCACCTCATAAGCCATTGAAACTTCTTGAAATTTCTTTTCAGCTTCAGGATCATCTTTGTTTGTGTCAGGATGGAGCTTTTTTGCAAGCTGAACATAAAAAATGATACTTAGAAAAATAAAAAATACAGAATCATTTCGTGCAAATAAGTCATATGCTTGTCAATTATGATTGAAGACCATATGTAAATAAATAAAGAAGGAAAAATAGGGTAACCGAAGTATATTCACAATTATCAGGCATATAATATAGGAACAAACTGCACACGTTAAAATAATACAAGAGGACATATATTCTGACTAAGAGAATCGTACAAATGGTATCACGTGCAGAATTTGAATGCAAATTAAAAACATGTTTCAATATTATGACAGGAACATGATATAGAAACTCTTCCTCAGGAAATTCAAACTATTATTTGTAAGCATCCACTTGTGAAATGATAAAAGTATCACAAACTAAAACGAAAAACTAACAGTTTCTCTAGAATATAGCATATGGAAAAGAATTAAATTAAAAAATAAATATGCAACGTGATTGATTTTAACAAGGAAATGTATGAAAAATAAGAAATTGCATAGTTTTACCAGGAAATAAGTCTGTTGTTTACCCTGAAAAAATGTTCGACATAAAATTACATGTATATTGACACTGGTTAAGTAAAACCTACCCCATAGTATGCTTTCTTTATTTCAGAAGAACTTGCATTCTTACTGACACCAAGAACTTCATAATAGTCTCTTGCCAATGATGCTGAAAAAGAGTTAAGGGGATAAAAAATAGTTATTCACATGTAACAGACAATAAACAAATATGCATATATATTCATAGATTATAAAGACCAAGAATGAAAAATGAAGCCGTCTATTTTGTCACCAAAGCAAAAATAATAATAACAGATAAAATGCAAGCCCTGCATAACAAAACCAAATTTAAAAAAGCTTTTCCATGCGACTCAAGGAATAACAAAACAGAACACATAGTTTATATGAATTTAAACCTGAGCCGTGAATGGATCTAGATGCCCCAAAATAAGTATTTATTGCTCCCAATAGCACGCAGTTCTTCAAATTAACACCATCTCCAACTGCAATTGTATAAGTTGTTAAAATAGTAGCAAAAAAGCACAACCTCAATGTAAAATTTTTTATAAAGTGAAAGAAAAATCTCAAATCAACATTCAAATGCAAACTATAATTACAAAAATACAATCTAGTCAATTTTAGCAGCAGAAAAATAAAACTAACATTATTCGCAACAGATTTTCATGCCCTCTTAAACACATACCATTGGAAAAATAATTTCCAAAAACTTTGGAAGGATCGCGAAATCCGGAATTCAATGTCCTGTACCCCCTTTGCAACACTCCTTCATATGTCTGAAATTCACCAACAAAAAAAAAAAACTCAATCAAAAAATAAAACAAATACATTCATCATAATTGTTCAATTGCATTACACACAAAAAGTTGTGCCAAATCAATAAGCGTAAGAGAGAGAGAGAGAGATTGTGTACGGATTTATCGGCGTTACGGAGGAGTTTAGGGGAAAGGGAACGAAGAAGCTTGACGCCATTGGAGCGAACCATTTGGGAATGATGATTAGGGGTCTGTTGTGGTTGCGCGAGCAATGGGTCTAAAACCCCTTTCGCAAAACCCTAATATTGTGAACAAACGAGTGGAAGGTTCTAGTTTTGACTTGAATTCAACAGTGACGAGATGATGCAGAAAGTTTAGTAATATTATTACTTTTTATTTTTTACTGGAACAAATCTCTCCGAGTCCTTTATTTTTAGTGTCTTACGTGGATTTTAAATAAAAAATCTAACAATTTTGTTACTCACACCTTTTATTTTACACTTTTGCTTCACACACTCCTCATTTTGCTTCTCATATCCCTCAATTTTTTTTAAATCCAAAATACTTAAAATATCATTCCCTCTTTATTCACTTAACCCCTCATTTCTATCTTAATCATCTTCATTTTCATTAACCTAACATTTTCAATCTTCTTCAATATTCTTCAATCATTTTGATACATTTCATCTTCAATAATCTTTGATTATTTTTAACATCTTCATCATTTTCATCATTTTTATCATTATAATGACTCAAATCAACTAGATATGTATTTTGTTGGGTTTTGTAGCTTAAATTTTTTTTCAAAATATGGGTTTCGTACGTGAACTAAGTTCACGTATGTTTACGTGAAATGAATTCACGTATCTGATAAAATTAAGAAAAGTCAGATTCTACGTGAATTAAATTTACGTAAACGTACGTGAATTAAGATTGCGTACATCAATGGAGTTTTAAAATTTCATATGAGCTACGTGAACTGAGATAACGTAGGTGTACGTGAACTCAATTCACGTAGCAAACATGTGAATTGAATTCACATACACATACGTGAACTCAGTTCGCGTATAGGTAAGAATTTGAAAATTTTCAATCATAAACTAATGAAATGTTATTATATATGGGCAAGTGTGGGTTTATGAGCATTTCCCAACATTGTGTTTAGATTGATGTAGACTATCTCCTAGTTATGTTGAGGACTACTCTAGAGCACTTAGATGGAAGTCAAAAAGGGATAAGGATTTGGTTTTTCTATTTAGGAAAGTCTTGACGAGATTGACGTTGATCGGGTATGTTGGACACCATATGAGGAGCATTGAGTGAAGCGACTGTTTGATTCAGAGGAGTGGTGGTAGAGATTGGACAAACGTAGTACTATATCGTAGGAAAAATAAAGGGACTTAGGCTACATGCATTTGTGTTAGTAAGATGGATCACACTTGATTTATCTCTTTTTAATACTTTACTTTTGCATTTTTTTGGTGCACCATTTGTTTTAACCTTGTCCAAAGGTGGACCATCAGCGTAGAAGATGGATACGCAATCTCTCGTAATTTACCTTTAAGTTAAATTTTTCCAAGTACATCAAGTTCATCAAACTTTTTCACTATCACATCTATTTCATGTTTCACAGATGATTCTGAAGGTTTACCCGATCCATCATCATGAAAAGTTAATTTACTACACCAAACATGAATAACGTCTAACGTAATGGAACGTGAGATCATATTACACCTGACTATTTCACATGCACAAGGTAGACCATGTGTTGTCCTAATCGTGCAATTACATTCAAACTTATCTATACCTACATACTTCATGCAATCAAACTCTGCCGCAATGTGATCTATTGCATTTTTGGATACAACACACAAATTGGCGTACAATCTGTTACTATGTTGATGGATCTTTTGAATTATGCTCTTTTTAAATGATGTTATTATCTCACTGTGTTGTAATACAATCATGTTATTGATGGTTTTCTTAACACTACATATATCACCAGTATTGTCTTGTAATATCATTTTCAAACTCCAATGCGCCGACTCAACCCTCTGTGTTGTGGTGTTCCCAAAGTGCATAACTCTATTTGTGCATGCCTCAACAAATTTTTCCTTGTGAGGAATTAACCATTGATTATGTACATAATCATTAAAAATAGAACAACTACTACAAATTCCTTCAAAGATAGTCAACTTCATGTAGTATTAAGCCTCATCATAATTGTAAACAAGAGTCTCTCATGCCTCCATTATGTGCACCTGCTTCTTTTTTGGAAACACAATCATCTTGCACTTTGCTTTGCATTTTTGCATACATGAAACAAACATAATAAATTGACTGCTTTTGGAAAATAGAACAGCTACTACAAATTCCTTCAAAAATAGCCAACTTCATGTAGCACTAAGCCTCATCATAACTGTAAACAAGAATTTCCCATGCCTCCATTATTTGCATCTGCTTCTTTTTTGGAAACACAACCATCTTGCACTTCGCTTTAAAATTTTTGCATACATGAAACAAGCATAATAAATTGACTGTTTTTGGAAAAACATATTGAACTACGTTCATCAAAGCAAGGTCTCTGTAACAGCCCGATTTTTTTTTCCAACTTCATGTAGCACTAAGTCTCATCATAACTGTAAACAAGAATTTCCCATGCCTCCATTATTTGCATCTACTTCTTTTTTGGAAACACAACCATCTTGCACTTCGCTTTAAAATTTTTGCATACATGAAACAAGCATAATAAATTGACTGCTTTTGGAAAAACATATTGAACTACGTTCATCAAAGCAAGGTCTCTGTAACAGCCCGATTTTTTTTTCCAAAACAAAAATCGAATTTCGGAAATAAAGAAAGAAAGAAATAAATACCTTTGGATAAAATATTTAAGTCATAACATAACGACAAAAGCCAACAATTATTTACAAGCAGCGGAAATAGTTTTTGAAATACAAACCCAAATTATTTAAACAGCAAAATACACCGGTTATTACAAGCAGCGAAAATAGTAAATCTTCAAAATCACTATCCATACTTACTATCTCCTAAACCACAAAGAGATTTGTCACTTATCAACAAAATATTTATTCTCACTCCTATACTCGTCATGAGATTCATACTTAATAATTTGAGTTGCGAATCTAGTTTAACTTGAATGCTTGACTTTACCCCTCAAGGTATCGACTATTCCTCAAAGCATATTTTATCTAACCAATGGAGTATTTACCCCTAATGTGCAGCGCCCCTTAACTTCAATACAAGCATCTTTCGTTACACCTAAGCATCAAATGCCATTCCAAATGGAATCTCTGTCTTCTCAATAATTCCATGGTGTTCACACCTCTTTGACAGTTATCAAAATTCATCCAGTCTCATCCCGAAATCTACCAGGCGAACATCTAATACTCTTCTTAAAAAGCTTTCCACTTAGATCCTTACATGGAATCGCATATCCGTCTAACATTAATTCATCCATACTCATCATCTTCGAGTTACCACCAACAACATAGCCTCTATGTCCTTGGAACCACTTCATAAATCACATGCCGTCATGATTCACTTCAACCCTTCTTGACAATCAATCATTTCAAAGATCTTTTCCACTTCTTTAATCCACTGATCAGCTTTCTCTGAATTCTCATCGCCCTTAAACTTGAGAGGATTGTAACGGCGAAACTCTTCCAATCCTCTTGACTCAACAACACGAATCTCTCTTTGATCCCGCAGAGTATTGGCAACAGTTTGTGCAGCAACAGAAGCAACCATGTTATTCATAGCTTCAGCCATTTAATCATCCCCATTGACGTTGACTCTTGCAGCGTCATCCCTTCTTGGATGCATTGTTTCCTCAAAACCAACATCAAGAAGAAATCTCAACACCCCTTAAAATAATTCCAAAAATAACTTCTAACTACATCAACACAATGAAACTACATCGAACCCGACAACTCAGACGAATTACCCAGACGCATGATCAGATAACGACTCCCAACCTACAGGTTGACCTACAATCTATAACCAAAAGCTCTGATACCACAATTGTAACAACCCGATTTTTCTTTTCAAAACAAAAATCGAATTTCGAAAATAAACAAAGAAAGAAATACTTTTGGATAAAATATTTAAGTCGTAACATTACGACAAAAGCCAATAATTATTTACAAGCAGCGAAAATAGTTTTTGAAATAAAAACCCAAAGTATTTAAACAACAAAATACATCGGGGCTATGAAACCTATCAGACATAGTTCATACTCCTGGGGTATTCTCGGGAGACACCTGCGCGAAAGTACTACCCCAAAAATTTAAACTTCCCCATGTCGCATCAAAAAGTGGTACAAGGACCCATCAAAATAAAAATCAAGTTGACAATATGATGTATAGGTATAGTCTTCCAAATTGAAATAAATACATCCACAAAAGAAAGACAACTAAACCTTATACAACCCTCTAATATGATCATGCTACAAAAACTATAAAACCCGAGTGATCTCCACGCGCCCCGCAAGATCCTTCTGACACAACATCGGTCAAGTATGCCTAACTACCTTCCCATCTCCAGGGTACTAACCGGTCGGATGATCCTAATTCTCATATGAGGGCAAATCCCTGATTTCCACAATAATTGTAAAGGTCACCAACCGAAATTAACAAATATCACATAGCATTTAAATTTTAAATGCACAAAATAACCTTTCAAGTTAGCATACTCTTTGAAAGGGTTTTCATATGCCAAACATGCATAATCAAAGTTGAAAAATGAAGTTTTTAACAAAACTGCACTGTTGTATTCGAATACAGCATCCTCGTATTCGAATACAGTGCTATTTCATAAGTCAGTAGCAAAAACAGCACATCTGTAGTCGACTATGAGACAAGATGTAGTCGAATACGAGACCGGATGTCAATAGCAAAAATAGCACCACTGTATTCGAATACATCATTCTTGTAGTCGAATACAGTGTTGTTTCTAAAGTTAGTAGCCAAATTAGGACATATGTATTCGAATACAACCTTCTTGTATTCGAATACACATTAGAAAAATGCAGAAATCATTTTTTAAATGGTTTCGCAATCAATCAACACTTACACACAAATCCAAACAATCACACTTACAAATTAGGGCACAATCACAACCACAACTGAGCATACATATACAATCATTACAATATATCAAACATGACTCGCGTGCCAAGCACCCTAATGCAATGCGTACATGCCAAAATGCATGAATTTCGAATTCAAATCGAAACTCTCACCGAGAGTCAAAAATTGTAATTGTACAATCTCTCACAGACCAATACTAATTACCAAGGAGCCAGCTATCACAGGCCCGCACGATTTATTAAAGTGTAGCCTATCACATGTCTTACACCTTAATTCCAAACAAAAACCCACCATGAGAGGCGTGAATCCTAAACGTACAGTTCCTCACGAACAAACACGATTTTCTAGGGTGTAGTCTCTCACGGACAAACACCAGTGCAGTTTCTTACAGACAAACACAATTTACTAGGGTGTAGTCTCTCACGGACAAACACTAGTGCAGTCTCTCACGGACAAACACAATTTACTAGGGTGTAGTCTCTCACGGACAAACACCAGTGCAGTCTCTCACAGACAAACACAATTTACCAGTGCAGCCATTTTAGTTGATGTAACATCAACAATCTCAAGTAATGGTATTTGATACCTACATGTCTTGTATGTGCTATCCATAATCAATACTATGTGAAAATTATTTACAAGAGTGATAGCGTTTGGATGGTCGTGTTGTCAAATTTCCTACAAAAAGATGTCGGTTTCGCCTTCGATGACAAATGCAAGAAGGCGTTTGATTTCTTAAAGGCGGCACTGACGTCTACTCCCATAATTCAGCCACCCAATTGGACCCTCCCTTTTGAAATTATGTGTGATGCATCCAACTATGCAGTGGGAGCAGTCCTTGCACAAAGGGTTGGTACGGTTGCCCATGTTATTTATTATGCTTCTAGGACTTTAGATTCTACACAGGCTAATTATACTACAACTGAAAAAGAACTTTTAGCTATTGTTTTCGCACTTGATAAGTTTAGATCATATTTGATAGGTTATAAGGTAGTTGTTTTTACGGACCATGCAACTTTGAAGTTTTTGCTAAAGAAACCAGAAGCAAAACTGAGATTGATCTGGTGGATGTTGTTACTCCAAGAATTTGATTTAGAGATTAAAGATAAGAGTGGAGCTGAAAATTTGGTGGCAGATCATTTGAGCAGAATAGAAATGGATGAGGACCCCATCCCCATTCAAGATGACTTCCTTGACGAGCAACTACTACAGTTGCGTGAGGTAACTCCTTGGTTTGCTGATTTAGTTAATTATCTTGTTGTTGGAGTCTTTCCTGCAGATGCATCCTAGACACAAATACATAAACTTAAAAGTGATTCCAAATACTATGTGTGGGATGATCCAAATCTATGGAAATTCTGTAATGACCAGATGATTAGACGAAGTGTTTCCCACCATGAGGCTCAATCCATTCTTCATTTTTTTCATGCCTCTCAAACTGGAGGACATTTTGGTCCTCAACAGACAACAAGAAAAGTCTTAGACTCGGGTTTCTTTTGGCTCACTTTGTTTAAAGATGCTTTTGAGACTAAACAACTTGTGAACAATGCCAAATAACAGGAACAACAATCACTCGTATGAGTGAGATACCTCAACAACCTATGCTTTTATGTGAAGTATTTGATGTGTGGGGCATTGACTTTACGGGCCCTTTTCTTGTATCTTTTGGTTATGTCTATATTTTACTAGCTGTTGATTATGTTTCGAAGTGGGTGGAAGCAATACCCACTAGGACTAATGATTCTAAAGTTGTTGCAGGTTTTATCAGATCAAATATTTTTTTGCATGTTTGGAATACCCCGACCATCATAAGTGATCAAGGAACTCATTTTTGCAACCGCACCATGGATGCTTTGCTTCGGAAGTATGGGGTTGTTCATAGAGTTTCTATACCTTATCATCCCCAGACTAATAGGCAAGTTGAAGTCTCAAATAGGGAAATCAAATAGACCTTAGAAAAGATGGTGCAACCAAATAGGAAAAACTGGAGCCACCAACTTGAAGAAGCTCTTTGGGCTCATAGAACAGCCTACAAAACACCAATGGGGATGTCCCCTTATCGACTTGTGTTTGGTAAGGCATGCCACCTCCCAGTGGAAATAGAGCACCGTGCTTATTGGGGGTTCAAGAGTTGTAACCTTGAGATGGAGAAAGCAGGTTTGGAGAGAAAGCTTCAATTGCAACAACTTGAAGAGCTTAGACTTGAAGCTTACGAGAACTCTCGCATCTATAAGGAGAAAACTAAGTACTTTCATGATAAGATGATTTATAGGAAGAAATTTTCCATTGGCCAAAATTTTTTATTGTTCAACTCTCGTTTGAAAATTATGGCTGGGAAACTTCGATTGAAGTGGATTGACCCTTTTGTTGTTACTAACATTTTTTTCTCATAGTGCAGTGGAAATAAAAAGTGAAAACACCGAGAAAATGTTCAAAGTAAATGGACAACGCCTCAAGCTATTCCATGAGAGCTCTGTGCATGAAGATGTTACCATTGAAGAACTCTCCTTGGAAAAGCCCACCTACACTGAAGTTTAAATAGGGAGCTCCCTTTCTTTACTCTTATTTTATACTTGTTACTTTCATTGAGGACAATGTGTAATTTAAGTGCGGGGGTATTATTTAGGATTTTATTTGTTATATTTCAAAAAAATAAAAAATAAATAAATAAATAAATAAAAATGAACATTGCACTGCATGCTTTTTCATCAGATTTTATGGTTGTAAATGTTGAAAGTTTGTTTGGACTGACAAGATTGGATAGTAATTTTGCTTTCTTGGTAAAATAAATTGGATTAAAATGATAAATTATGTATCGTTTGTGATAAGTTATTAACCTTTGTGAGATTTTTGAGCCTTATTATGATTGGAATACATTTTTCCATCTTTTTTTCTTTCTTGTGTTTTATCTCACTCATGATTGCTAGTTACGTCAGAACTTGACTTAACTCTTGTCCGTGTGCATATACTGAAATGATCTAGGCATTTGTTTCTGATTAAGCTACTAGTCAAATAAGCCTACTGTTCACTGTCGCACACGGGTCAAATACATTTGATAAAATGTAAATGGAGGTAATAACTTCAATCGTTTCGCAATGACTTCTGATATAATAATAATAATAAAAATAATAATAATAATAATAATAATAATAAAAATAATAATAATAATAATAATAATAATAACCGAATTGAAAATTGAAATGAAAAAGGGGTTTTTTTAGATTTTTTTTATTTAACAAATGAGCAAAACGATTAATCCACTTATTCGAGTTTCAGACCTATCACAGATTCTATCAATGAGTTTAATTTCTAATGTGTGACTCTATTCTTATTTGACTATAGAATTGATCAAACAAGCGTAACCAGTCCTATGTGAATTTGGTTTCTTTGATTCGATTAAGCATCACAATCATCAAAATATTACAATTAACGATCAAGCGTCGCAAAATTATAATTCAATTAAATTAGAAACCGAAACCAAATTTTGTCAAATAAATTTAATCAATCCTATTGAAATCAATTTAAGAAATCAAAATATCAATATAATCAAATAAACAAGAATAAAATCATGAATCGAAATTGACAATGTAACCTGAATCTCAATGTGTTGATGAAACTCTGAACTCGTGGATTAATCTTATAAAATTAGTCTTCCATGAAATTAAAATAAAAACTATTTATTTCTTGTAGCAATTTGAATCCTAATGTTTCTGTTTCTAGAAAACAAACAAAACTGCCAATATATAGTACTTGATATTGGGCTTTAGGGTTTAGAGTTTAAAAACAAGTGACCCGCTAATTAAAATTATTACAAAAGTCCAGATTACGAAATCTGCTATTTAAGCCCAGTAAAGTTTGGAATTGGTCTTTTCTTCCAACACAAAAGTTGTAGCTCGAATTTTTATCTTTCCAACTCCTGCTCATATGCGGCAATCCGGTATCCAGAGCTCAAGTTATGACCTACAGAGCAAGAAAGAGTCAAAATACAAAAAATTAAAATGCAAATAATAAAATTATAATTCAAATTCGACCTAAAGTTTAGAAACAAGCTAAAAATATTAATCTAAGCTATAAAGAGCTTTTAAAATACCAAACTAAAAAGCTAGAAACATGTGCCGAAATACTATGATCACCTACCCTACAATTATCCATTTGTTTAAGCCCCTTTGAGTCTAAATACCTCATTCTTTGTTATATAGCTCATTACAAGCCTAAAAGTGAAAAACAATGAATTGACCCAATCTTGAGGGATAAAGGAGTCTTTCCTTAAATAAGTATAGGGGTGCTCAACTTGTTTGTTTGATTTTCAGCCCTAGTCTCCTTATGATTTTCTCACCCTTACCTTGTTTGCGTTACAACCTAAATAAAGACCTTTTGATCATTATGTGCATGTGTATCAAATATAGATTATAGAGGCTTGTCAAGCCTATGGTAGTACTAGCTTTCATGATGTGTTTTGAGTGTAAACAGTATCCCAAACACTTTGAGATAATTTTATATCCCGGGAGGACTCTATCACTTATGATGCATTCTTTAGTTAACTTGTCCTCTTGTTTGCCTTGTTTGTGATAACAAAACTATTCATGATTGTTGGATATCACGTTTCTCAAAAATAAAATAAAACACTTTAAACTTAATTTTTTCATTAAAATAGTGCAATCTTGATGAGCTTGGTTTAAGTATAATTATTTTGTTTAATTCTAAAAACCAACTAGTACTTCTAAGGTTTTCATACAAAAATTCGTTCCAAATTAAATAAGAAAATACAAATTACAACCCTTATTCCCGGTATCACCAATTAGAGCGGGGTTCCTCCCAAAGATGAACTTCAAGACTCATTAACCTGTAACAACTGCGATTTCACAAACGCAAGGCCAAGTCAGTCAATCACAAACAAAGAGTGTAACTTTTTAAAATATTAAACACATCTAACAACTTAATAATATTATAATAGATTTACAGTCAATTACTCTATAAAAACATACTCTATATATAATCAAGGAGAAAGAAAAAAAAACTAATGATAGAGATACTATTTCCCAATAACATATATTTAATAATTAAATTCATTCAATTGATATAAGCAATTAACATATTTTTTTAACTATTTAAAAATAAAATTAAAAGGTTCTTCTAAAAAAATAATGAGTTATCATTGTCTCTTTTATTGACGATGAGTCATCGGGGTAGCTAGTCCCTCCTACTCATGTAGTCAACTACTTAAGGAACTATAACTGGGGTCATTCAAATTCAAACATGGATAATTAAAAGTATATTTAACGTGGTTCAGGAGTGCGAAAGCGGCGCCACAACTCCTACTCCTTACTTCAAGTTAAAAACTCATTTAATTACACATTCACAATAATTTATTTGTAATTTACAACTAGTTACAACCACAAAAGAAATGACACTAACATCAATATATAATCAATAATTCGATTGAAGAAATATAGAACTGTTCCACGTTTAAATGCTCTCGACTACTCTAACTCTATACACTAATTCTAAAAAATTAGAACACTTGAAACACAAACAATTTCATATTTACATAATCATATACATGCATATAACTAATTCAACAATTGACATCATGATGTAGAATATGCTCATACCAATCCAATATTTACAAATTGATCACAAATAAATTATTAATTAACCTTTCTTTTAATCAATCTTTATCATTTAACAAAGATTGAAACAAAGATTTTTCAATTAGTAGATAAAGTATGCAACTATTTTTACTCCAAGTTAATATAACAATCATAAAATTAAAATAAATCTCGTAGTACATAAATTATTTTAGTGGTTAATCAATACTCTAAAATTTGATTTCAAACACTTAAATTATTTTAAAAGGATCACTAATCTTTTAATACCATAAAATAATTTTTCTTCATAATTTCAAACTTTTCCTTGGATTACTTCTTTGTAAATCTTACGATTTTTTTTAAAATATTTTTAAAATTAATAAGATTGCTAAAATTTCACTAATATCTTTCTCACCAAAGTACCTCTCAAGATATTTAAGCACTCTTAAAATAATTTTTTTTAAGCTATATTTTGAAATCAAATAAAATCATGTATATAAAATTAGATACAAAATTTTCTAATTCATCAAGACTTCTAAATTAGTTATATTTTTTTTCCCTGATTTCTAAAAACTTTTTTACAACAAATCTTCTAGATTATTATTATTATTATTTTTTAAAAATAGCACATAGTAAAATTGGCGTAAATTATTTTTCTCTTGTGTGACTAATCTAAATTTTAAATAAAGTCATCATAAATATATATTTTTATTATTATTTTAAGAATCAACACAACTCCAACACAGTCTAATTCTCTAAAATAAGGCAACAATAATTCACTCATAAAATATTTCCTTTTATAAATAAATCAAATTTAATCCCTTCACAATTTTTGTTTCTAAAAGTCTAACTATAAAATTTCAACCAACCTTGAGTATTCAAGAATTACTATAGCTAATAATATGAATTTTATACTATTGTAAAATCATGATGAATGTCCTAAATTGATTTCAAAAACAATATCAAAATATTAATCATTTAGATACAACCATCCACATTTTCAAGTGATTTTCACTTTTGATAAAATCAAGTCTAGTGCCCATATAAAGACCAAATTTTTAAATTTCATAACTATTTTTTCAAGTTTAGTGCCCATATAAAGACTGAATTTTTAAATCTCATAACTATTTTTCAAGACAAGATTTTTAATTGACAATAATATCTACAACATTATCTTAAAACCAATAACAATAGTAATGAAGACAATCACAAGTTCTTTTGTTCACATATGTCAATTTAAAATCAAAAATAAGGATTTTCTAGTCAAAATTAAAACTTTAAACATAAGAGATATATTTTCTATTCAACTCAAAGTTTAGAAAGAAACATCCTTTTTTTTTTCTTTCTAAATTGTGTTTCAATAAAATAATAATAATAATATTAATTTGTTTTTTTGGTTTTCCTTCACGTTCTCAAATAGTAGACATTTTATCATGTGACCTTTTTTGTACCATTATAAACCACTACCGAGTTCTTAAAATCTAAGACTCTAATATCAAGTTAAACTCTAATGAGTTAATATTATCTAAATAAATAATTTCAAACAAATATCCTAACACCATTACGATTCAATATTCACATCCCCTCTAAACCAACGTAATAACAACACTTTATGATTTTCTTAAAAACAACACATAGTAAAATATGGTGTAAATTTTCAGCTATTTTAGGTAGTAAATAAAATCAGTAGTATAAAATTATTGTTACTTTATAAACAATAAAAATTCAACTCGATTTAATTTTTTTTAAACAATCAAGAGTAATTCAAACAAAAGTTATTTTTTTCATTTTACAAAATAAGTCAACTCTAACTCACATAATATTTTTTTTTAACTTCTAAGTTCTACCACCTCTAATATTCAAGAATAATAATAATAATTATTATTAATATGAGTTTTCTAATATTTCAAAATTACTGCTAACTTTATAAATTGACTTCATTAGCAAATTCAAAATTTTAATAATCATGTAATGACCCTAAAGACAAAGTCTATCAATCGATAACTAGTATCACATCGATTAAATTCATAATTTCAAACATATAGTAGCCAACCAAAAGAGTTTTTTTTCTTCTAACTATCCACTGCTATCCACTGTAACAAAAGAGCAAAAAAAAAAATCAAAGTTATAAACACAAGTCCAATCAAAAGGTAATTAACTCAATCATGTCAACAATTCAAATTAACTTAAATTTTAAGAAATAATTTCCTATTATATTTAATCACTTAAATAGGAACTTAGAATCCACAACTCAACATAATTAGAGTAAAAAAAATAATAAATAGTTAATTAGTAATTTCAAAAATATGTACAATAATACAAAAGCATACATCACATACACAATAGTATAACAGACAAAAAACATGATAGTGAAAATAATTAACACACAAGAAAACCCAATTGACACAACTGACATTTGACTCACATTGAACCGACACTCAACCCACTCGGCCTAATTGGACAGACCTGCTCTGATACCACTAATGTGACACCCTAAACTCCAAAATAATATATAATAATTTATATCATATTTCTATAAAATTTACAACGGATAAATAAAAATCTATTTCGAAGAAAGTAAAAACTTTTATTTTTAATTTATGATATCACTTTTCTCAAAAATAAAATAAAACACTTTAAACTTAATTTTTTCATTAAAATAGTGCAATCTTGGTGAGCTTGATTTAAGTATAATTATTTGGTTTAATTCTAAAAGCTAACTAGTACTTCTAAGGTTTTCATACAAAAATTCGTTTCAAATTAAATAAGAAGATACAAATTACAACCCTTATTCCTGGTATCACCTATCAGAGCGGGGTTCCTCCCAAACTTGAACTTCAAGACTCATTAACCTGTAACAACTGCGATTTTGCAAACGCAGGGCCAAGCCAGTCAAACACAAACAACAAAGGAGGTGAGTGTTGAAATCGTGTTAATAGTATAATATAAATAAGAAGAACACACAAACAATCATAATAGAACTGTATCATCTCAAGAAAATATCACATTAAAAGTCAAAATCACTAAAGGAAAATCAATAAATTTCACTATAACATCAAATTATCTAAAAGAAATTATCACCAAACACGATACATATTAATCACAACAAAACAATCACAATAAAATGCAATGCTATGCATGAGCTTAGACTCTACTTCACAATGTGATACCATTCTAACTCTGAAGTACTTGGTTAGGAGGCTTGATACTACGCCACCATCTCGGTGGACGGATAATTCAAATTGGCCTTGTCTTCATAGATCCCCTCAACTCAAGCCGAGACACATATACGTGACAGTCGAGGTAAACGTGTGTTGCGTGGTAGCTCCCGACATTTGGAGTGTTACCTCCAAGTCACCTAGAAATTCCCCACCCGTATACCTCCAAGGTTTAACAATCTTACCTTAAGGCCCGACAGCAGACCGCCACGATCAGGCTCATTCAGTTGTACTTCCCTAGAATCACTAGGCTTGTCAGGCCCTACCTATATGATGACAAAATAATCTTCATTTCACAAATTCTCAATATTTATTTTCTCCCCTCGTTAGCTTAGACTACTCTATTAAGAGCATCATCTTTATAAATCATCACTATTTCATCATATATGAGGTACTTCAATATTCTCATCACAATTTTATAACATCATTAATCATACATAATCATAATCATCGTATAAACTCACCACAATTTTATAACATCACTAATTATACATAATCGTAATAATCATATTAAGTCATCACAATTTTATAACATCACTATCATCGATAAAAAATCAGCATTATCATCTCGCATACATATATCATACCATGAATCCATATTTTATTATCACATCACATAAATTTGTCTAATCAAACATATGCATCAAATTCATTTGAAATCAAATATCATAATAATATCAAATACCACGCATTTAACAAAATTAAATCAATCAACACCTTATAAATATTTCTATTCCATATTTTAATCTTGCAATTTCCATATTTACACATTAATCAATTTATCACTCAAAAGACTACTGTTGTTCGTAGCGAGCCCCAGATGAATAGTTGGGAAATACAGTTTTCCCGTTCATCTCACATTATATTATACTCATGAATTCAAACGCTCTCTTACCCCTTACCTTATTTCGACGCTTTCACACACGAATATGATTCCACAAGCAAACAACCATTGCTTTTTGACTCTTTGTCCTTCAATCGATCTAACTCGACAGTTTATGGGTAAACGTCAAAAATAGAATTTGAAAAGACACTCTAAAAATTAATTTCGAAATTCGGTCAAGGAAACTTACCATATATCAGAAAACAAATCAGTGAATAAAATAGTCATTTTTAACACGATCATTTTGGCATTCGTTTCACTCAAATTGGTCTTACGGTGAAGAAGAACGGTTCAAACTAAGGAATTTTATAAATGAAGAAGTCGAGTATTTTAGAGAGAAATTTGGATGGTTAAAAATCTGAGGAAGTATGTTTATTTGACTACCTAAATGAATAAAACAACATACTAACATTTGGACGAGAACAGAGAAACTTTTCCAGAACAATTATCGATCGTCGGTGTCAAACTATAGGCTGTTGTTGTGTTTCTCTTTGGTTTTACGGCCGCCGTCCAACTCCCTTCCTTTTTCATGTTTGTTTTATTTTATTAACAATTAGGGTTCACACATGGGTCAAACCCATTGGTCTCCTTTTAAATTTTACTAGTTTTATTTTATTTATTTTTTTTAAAACACAATTTCATTAATAAAACATTATTAATATTTTAAAACTAATAATTTATAAATATAAATAATTAATCTTTTAAAATACATTAGTAACCAAAACTCTCATATTCAAAATAATCCCTATAATAATACTTACTTTTCCAAATACTCAAATTAAGATATTACCATCATTAGAGAATAATCGAAATTCTAAAATAAATAAATATAACATCAACACTTTATATTAATTACTAAATCTTAATAAATTAATATAAAATCACAATATCATAACAAATATATAAAAATAAAGGAAATCAAACACAATATCACTACTATCTCAAGATAATTATTTATAAAAAACATATGTAAAAATAGAAAATAGTTATAAATAATTGAAATATAACTACATGCATACTTAACATTAGTCAAGCGCACATAAAATTATTACATTAATTGGGTACGCGTATATACACGTAAAATCGCATAAAATCTTTTTCTTTAAAATATATGTATTACACTAAAATACTATTTTTTTAAATATATCAAATAATAAAATATAATATTTATTATTTATATCGCTCATGTAATCTAATATTTATAAAACTAGCACATTATAGAAATCACCTATATAAGAAAAATTTGTTAGAAAATTTATCATCATATATACTAAAATAATTTTAATATTAAATTTATTATTTAAAATGGTACTTAACTAATAAAATAGTTTATTATAAAATTTAGGGTGTTACAATTCTCCCCTTGTTAAAGAATTTCGTCCTCGAAATTTACGTTGAGTAAACTAATATCTAACTTGCCACCCTCAAGATTCAAACTTAGTCGATAAACATATTTAAGAAATTCAATCTCCAATTAAGCACATCATGTAAAAACCAACTAACATAGCATGATAGATGTAACACCCCAAATTTTATAATAAACTATTTTATTAATTAAAAAGGAATTTAGATAATTAATTTGGTGTTAAAATTATTTTATAATATATGTTGATTAGTTTTATGATTAATTTTCCTTATAGGCATGATTTCTGTGATGTGCTATTTTTATAAATATTAGATTACATGAGCGATATAAATAATAAATATTATATTTTACTCTTTGATCTATTGTTTTGAAAAATAATAGTATTTTAGTGTAATATATAGTTTAAAGAAAAAAAATTTATGCGATTTTACGTGTATATACGTGTACCCAATTAATGTAATATTTTTGTGTGCATTTGACTGATATTAAGTATGCACATAAAAATAATAATAGTAAAATATAAATAAAGAGACCAATGGGTTTGACTCTATAAACCCTAATTGTTAATAAAATAAAACAAACAAAAGAAGGGAAGGGAGTTTGAAGGGCAGCCGTAAAGCCAAAGAGGAAAAACAACAATAACCCTATCGTTTGACACCGGTGATGTTCCAGAAAACTTTCTTCATTTTCGCTATTTGAGTATGTTATTTCATTCATTTAACTCATCAATTAAACATAATTTTTCAGATTTTTAACAACCCTAATTTCTCTCTAAAATACTCGACTTCTCCGTTTGTAGAATTCGTTATTTTGCATTTTTCTCCTTCACCGTAAGTCCGATTTGAGTGAAACCAACGCCAAAACGACCATGTGAAAAGTGGCTATATTATCCAGTGATTGGTTTTCTGATTTATGTTAATTTTATTTGGCCGATTTTCAAATTTAGTTTTTAGAATATCTCCTCATAATTTATTTTTGACGTTTACCCATAAACTGTCGAGTTAGATCGATTGAAGGACAAAGAGTCAAAGAGCAAAGACTGTTTGGGCGTCGAATCATATTCATAGGTGAAAGCGTCGAAATAAGGTAAGGGGTGAGAGAGCGTTTGAATTCATGAGTATAATATATTGTGAGATGAACGGAAAAACAGTATTTCCCAACGATTCATCTGGGGCTCGCTACGTACGGCACTAGCCATTTGAGTGATAAATTAATTAATCTGCAAATAATAAAATTGTGAGATTAAAATGTGAAATAGAAATATTTATAAGGTGTTGATTGATTTAATTTCGTTAAATGTGTGATATTTTATATTATTGTGATATTTAACATTATTGTGATATTTGATATTATTGTGATATTTAACATTATTATGATATTTGATATTATTGTGATATTTAAAATTATTGTGATATTTGATGTTATTGTGATATTTGATATCATTGTGATATTTGATTTCAAATGAATTTAGTGCATATGTTTGATAAATGAGTTTATGTGAATGCAATGTATAATGTAAGTTTATTT
>NC_021164.2:28916190-28916676 GCF_000331145.2 Cicer arietinum
AAATATGATATAGATTATTATATATATTATTTTGGGGTTTAGGGTGTCACATTAGTGGTATCAGAGCAGGTCTGTCCATTCAGGCCGAGTGGGTTGAGTGTCGATTCAATCTGAGTCAAATGTTAGTCGTGTCAATTGTGTTTTCTTGTGTATTAATTATTTTCAATGTCATGTTTTTTTTTACCCTCGATATATAATTGTGTTAATGGTTATATGCTTTTGTATTATTATACATATTTTCGAGATTACTAAATAACTGTTTATTAATTGCTTACTCTGATTGTGTTATGGATCCTAAATTCCTACTTATTTTCAAGATTACTAATTAACTGTTTATTAATTGCTTACTCTGATTGTGTTATGGATCCTAAATTCCTACTTAAGTGAGTAAATAAAACATAAAATTATTTGTTAAGATTTGAGTTAATTTTAATTGTTGACAAGATTATATTAGTTACTTGTTGCTTATTGCTTGCCTACCTAACT
>NC_021164.2:28916716-28919551 GCF_000331145.2 Cicer arietinum
CTGTATATTTCACCCTTAATCAATTTAAAATATTTAGTTTTGATATGTATCTGTTTAAGGTGTTTGATCTAATAACTAATTGATTGAAACATTGATTTTCGTATGAATTATATGTTTAAAAATTTAAGTATTGACTTTTACTAGTTACAAATTATTATTATTTTGTTGAAACTCAATTTAGAAAAAAAAAAGATGTTTCGTTCTTAACTTTGAGTTAGATAGGAAATATGTCTCTTATGTTTAACGTTTTAATTTTGAAAAAAAAAATATTATTTTTTATTTTATGTTGGCTTGTGTTAAGAAAAAAACCGATTTTAAATCATGAATGTTAACCTTAAATCACTTGAAAGTGTTGATGGTTGTATCTAGATGAGTAGAGTTTTGATATTGGTTTTGAAAACAATTTACAATGTTCGTCATGATTTAGATAGTATGAAATTCATATTACTAGCAATAGTAATTCTTGAATATTAGAGGGTGGTAGAACTTAGAATTTTTAAAAAATGACATTTTGAAAGAGTTAAAGTTTACCTATTTTATATGATGAAAATAACTTTTGTTTGAGTTACTCTTGATTATTTTAAAGAAATTAAATTGAGTTGAATTTTTGTTGATTTATAAAATACCAATAATTATATGCTACTGATTATATTTAATGTTTAAAACAGCTTAAAATTTACAGCATTTTACTATGTCTTGTTTTTAGAAAATTGAAAAGAGTTGTTGTTATGTTGGTTAGGGGGCTGGTGTAAATATTGGATCGTGAGAGTATTGGGGTATTTGTTTGAAATGATTGATTTTTTTTTAATTATGATATTATGAACTCATTAGAGTTTGGCTCGATGTTAGAGTTTTAGAGTTTAAGAACTTTCCAGTGATTTACAATAGTACTAACGATAAAATGTATATTAATTGAGAAAGAGAAGTAAAAAGAAGGAAAAAAAAAACAAAGTTTTAAAAAAAAAATTCCAAACAGTGAAATTATTTTTGAAAAGTTATCTAAATTTTGGATTCTATAATTGATGTATTTTACAAGTAGATTTTATTTATTTATTATGAATTAACCTAACAAAATGGTATGCATTAAATTGGTATGTGTAGAGTGCATCATGTAGATTGATATGTGTAGAGTGACTCATGTAGATTGGTATGCGTATAGAAACTAAAATTTATTTTATCAATTTTTTTATTATTTATAAAATTACAATTTTTATTTGAGACTCAATATTTAAGATTAGAACAGAACTCCAAAGTCTTTAAAATTTCTGGTGTGTTATGTTTTGGACCAATTTTGTGGCTTGATAAAAACTGAAGAGTGTATCTATAAGCAGGTTAAGTAGTTAGTGTGAGAGGAGGCTACTATTTTGTAAATTTATGAATTAGTGTAATTCATTATCATTATCATATGTCTTATGTTTTGTGTCATGTGCACTATGTATATAGATATACATTTTTTTTTGTAAGTTTGATAAAATAAGAAAATAAATTGGAACTATTTTGGAAGCATTAATTAATTGTAAAATTTCCTATCTATCTATATATAGCTTAAATTTTATTTCAAAATATAAGTTGAAAATAATAATTTTTACAATGATGAATTATTTAAAAATGTGTTTTTGATGATTAAAATATGAATAAATTTTTAGAAATCTTATAGATTTTAAAAATATTCGTGATTTATTTTATTTGTATTGTATTTAGAATTGTGATTTATCTTAGTTGTTTTTATTTAGACTTGAATTATTGAAAAATAATTTAAAGAAAAATTTGGAATTCTCAATTAATTATTTTTGGGTGCTAAATGGTTAGTAATATTTTTTTAATAATAATTTAAGTCTAGAAATTAATTTTTACAATGATGTGTAACCTTGAAAGTGGTTTTTGCACTAGTTGATTCAATTTGGTTTGGTAATGTACTATATCTTCTAGTAAATAATTATTTATCTTATCTTCTACTTGGAAAATCTATATATGCTTCCATTTGTTGTAACTTTTAAGTGATGGTTAACTCAAAAGAAAATTTAATCGTGATCAATTTGGAGCAATTAGACCTCTATGAGAATATGTTTCATTTTTTGAATCATCGTTTGAGTTCTGAGATGAACGTAAAATCTTGGTGCTAATTTTTGGATTAGTTATTTGAATGTGTATATGATTATGTAAATATTAAATTGTTTGTGTTTCAAGTGTTCTAATTGTTGAGAATTGGTGTATAGAGTTAGAGTAGTCAAGAGCATCTAAAAGTGAAATAGTTCTATATTTCTTCAATCAAATTATTGATTATATATTGATACTAGTGTCACTTCCTTGTTGTTGTAACTAGTTGTAAATTACCAATAAATTATTGTCAATGTGTAATTAAGTGAATTTTTAACTTGAAGTAAGGAGTAGGAGTTGTGGCGCCGCCTTCGCACTCTTGAACTACGTTAAAGATACTTTTAATTATCCATATTTGAATTTGAATGATTGTAGTTATAGTTCCTTAAGTAGTTGACTAAATGAGTAGAAGGGACTAGCTACCCCGATGACTCATCGTCAATAAAAGAGACAACGATAACTCATTATTTTTTTAGAAGTACCTTTTAATTTTATTTTTAAATAGTTAAAAACAAAACATGTCATTGCTTATATCAATTGAATGAATTTAATTATTAAATATATATTATTAGGAAATAGTATCTCTATATTAGTTTTTTTTTTCTCCTTGATTATATACAGCACATATTTTTATAGAGTAATTGATTGTAAATCTATTATAATATTATTAAGTTGTTAGATGTATTTAATATTTTAAAAATAGCTCTCTTTGTCAGACCTAAGTTAAATTTGTTGAAT
>NC_021164.2:28919771-28937036 GCF_000331145.2 Cicer arietinum
GTTTTTGTAACACCCCAAATTTTATAATAAACTATTTTATTAATTTAATAGGAATTTAGATAATTAATTTGGTGTTAAAATTATTTTATAATATATGTTGATTAGTTTTATGATTAATTTTCCTTATAGGCATGATTTCTGTGATGTGCTAGTTTTATAAATATTAGATTACATGAGCGATATAAATAATAAATATTATATTTTACTCTTTGATATATATTTTTTGAAAAAATAATAGTATTTTAGTGTAATATATAGTTTAAATTAAAAGATTTTATGCGATTTTACGTGTATATACGTGTACCCAATTAATGTAATATTTTTGTGTGCATTTGACTGATATTAAGTATGCACGTAGTTATATTTCCATTATTTATAACTACTTTCTATTTTTAGTTATTTTTTTTTATAAATAAAATCTTGAGATAAAATTGATATTGTGTTTGATTTCTTTTATTTTTATATACTTTTTTATGACATTGTGATTTTATATATATTTATTATGATTTAGTAATTAATATAAAGTGTTGGTGTAATATTTATTTATTTTATAATTTTGACTATTATCTAATATGATGGTATTATTATAATGTGAGTATTTTGAGAAATAAGTATAATTGTAAATATTATTTTGAATGTGAGAGTTTTGATTATTAGTAATATATTTTTTTTATTGATTATTTTAATTACTCTAATTTATAAAATATTAGTAATGTTTGGAAAACTAAATGGTGTTTGGAGGAATATTAAAAAGGAGATTAAATAATTATTAGTTTTATTTTAACAAAATAAAAATAATAATAGTAAAATATAAATAAAGAGACCAATGGGTTTGACTCTATAAACCCTAATTGTTAATAAAATAAAACAAACAAAAGAAGGGAAGGTAGTTGGAAGGGCAGCCGTAAAGCCAAAGAGGAAAAACAACAATAACCATATCGTTTGACACCGGTGATGTTCCAGAAAACTTTCTTCATTTTCGCTATTTGAGTATGTTATTTTATTCATTTAACTCATCAATTAAACATAATTTTTCAGATTTTTAACAACCCCAATTTCTCTCTAAAATACTCGACTTCTCCGTTTGTAGAATTCGTTATTTTGCATTTTTCTCCTTCACCGTAAGTCCGATTTGAGTGAAACCAACGCCAAAACGACCGTGTGAAAAGTGGCTATATTATCCACTGATTGGTTTTCTGATTTATGGTAATTTTAATTGGCCGATTTTCAAATTTAGTTTTTAGAATATCTCCTTATAATTTATTTTTGACGTTTACCCATAAACTGTCGAGTTAGATCGATTGAAGGACAAAGAGTCAAAGAGCAAAGACTGTTTGGGCGTCGAATCATATTCATAGGTGAAAGCGTCGAAATAAGGTAAGGGGTGAGAGAACATTTGAATTCATGAGTATAATATATTGTGAGATGAACGGGAAAACCGTATTTCCCAACGATTCATCTGGGGCTCGCTACGTACGGCACTAGCCCTTTGAGTGATAAATTAATTAATCTGCAAATAAGAAAATTTTGAGATTAAAATGTGAAATAGAAATATTTATAAGGTGTTGATTGATTTAATTTCGTTAAATGTGTGATATTTTATATTATTGTGATATTTAACATTATTGTGATATTTGATATTATTGTGATATTTAAAATTATTGTGATATTTGATGTTATTGTGATATTTGGTATCATTGTGATATTTGATATCATTGTGATATTTGATTTAAAATGAATTTAGTGCATATGTTTGATTAAATGAGTTTATGTGAATGCAGTGTATAATGTAAGTTTATTTGATGATGTGTGATTTATAATATAAATATGTGATAAGTTTATGTGATGATAATGATGATGTTTGATTGATGATATTGATTCTATAAAATTGTGATGAGTTTATGTGATGAGATATGATTAATGATAGTGATATTGTGATGATAATATTGAATTAACCCCATAGTTGATGAAATAATCGTGATTTCAATTTGTGTTTGAGATGACGGTTTTAATGGAATATCATATACCAACGAGGGGAGAAAAATAAATATTGTGAATTTGTGAACTGGAGATTATTTTGTCATCATATAGGTAGGGCATGACAAGCCTAGTGATTCCAGGGAAGTACAACTCAATGAGCCTGATCGTGGCGGTCTGCTGTCGAGCCTTAAGGCAAGATTGTTAGACCTTGGAGGTATTCAGGTGGGGAATTCCTAGGTGACTTGGAGGTAGCACTCCAAATGTCGGGAGCTACCACGCAACACACGTATACCTCGACTGTCACTTATATGTGTCTCGGGTTGAGTTGAGGGGATCTATGAGGACAGGGCCAATTTGAATTGTCCGTCCACCGGGATGGTGGCATAGTATCAAGCCTCCTAACCAAGTACTTCAGAGTTAGAATGGTACCACATTGTGAAGTAGAGTATAAGCTCATGCATATCATTGCATTTACTTGTGATTGTTTTGTGGTGATTGATGTGTTTCAAAAGTAATAATAATTACTCTTAGATGATTTGATACATGTTATAATGAGATGATTATCTTAAGTGAATTTGATGTTGTAATATGATACTATTTACTTAAATATTTTGATATATCGTAATGTGATTATGTTACGGTCTATTATGATTCTTGCGTGTTCTTCTTACTTATATTATACTATTAACATGATTTTGAAACTCACCTCCTTCGTTGTTTGTGTTTGACTGGCTTGGCCCTGCGTTTGCGAAATCGCAGTTGTTACAGGTTAATAAGTCTTGAAGTTCAAGTTTGGGAGGAACCCCACTCTGATAGGTGATACTGGGAATAAGGGTTGTAATTTGTATTTTACTTATTTATTTTGAAATGACTTTTGTATGAAAACCATATAAGTACTAGTTGGTTTTTAGAATTAAATCAAGTAATTAAACTTAATTCAAGCTTATTGGGGTTTAGGGTGTCACAATAGACTAACATGACAAAATAGATCAATTAACACATATATTTATCATTCAATTATGAAATAAAATACTATAGAGTTACTCACTATAATTTACATATAAAAAATAACATATAGATTTTGTCAACAATAACGTAGTTCATTTAGTTTGGTTAAATGAAACACATTCCAAGTACGTTGTCAATTTCAACGATTTCTTTCAAACAAAATATTACTAGTTTTACTCCTTAAAATAAAGTCTAAATCATATCATCAAACATTCAACAAATTTAACATAGGTCTAACAAAGAGAGTAATTTTTAAAAATATTAAACACATCTAACAACTTAATAACATTATAATAGATTTACAGTCAATTACTCTATAAAAACATACTCTATATATAATCAAGGAGAAAGAAAAAAAAACTAATGATAGAGATACTATTTCCCAATAACATATATTTAATAATTAAATTCATTCAATTGATATAATCTATTAATATATTTTTCAACTATTTAAAAATAAAATTAAAAGGTTCTTCTAACAAAATAATGAGTTATCGTTGTCTCTTTTATTGACGACAAGTCATCGGGGTAGCTAGTCCCTTCTACTCATGTAGTCAACTACTTAAGGAAATATAACTGGAGTCATTCAAATTCAAACTTGGATAATTAAAAGTATCTTTAACGTGGTTCAGGAGTGCGAATGCGGCGCCACAACTCCTACTCCTTACTTCAAGTTAAAAACTCACTTAATTACACATTCACAATAATTTATTTGTAATTTACAAATAGTTACAACCACAAAAGAAAGGACACTAACATCAGTATATAATCAATAATTCGAAACACTAATTATATGCTCTCGACTTTATTTTCAGACCAGACGATGGCTAGTGTTTGAAATCTGATGCGAAACCCAAACACTTTAATAAATATAGGAGAAAAATACCATAAGGGTCCCCTGTTCCTCGATTTCTCCTAGACTTTTCGTGCAGTTTTTGTACCACCAGACAAAAATAGACTGAAATCTGTATTTTCGGACCAGACGATAGCTAGTGTTTGAAATCTGTCTTAGAAACCGAAACACTATTATAATTTTTGGAGAAGAATGCTATAAGGGTCTCCCGTTCCTCGATTTCATGTGGACTTTTCGAGCGATTTTCGTATCACCTGAACAAAAAAGGTATGAAATCTGTATTTTTGGTCCAGACGATAGCTAGTGTTACAAATCTGATGCGAAACCCGAAACACAGTTATAAATATAGGAGAAAAATGCTATAATGGTCTCCCGTTCTTCGATTTCATCTGGACTTTTCGTGCGATTTTCGTACCACCCGACAAAAATGGTACGGAATCAGTAACTTCAGACCAGACAATGGCTGGTGTTTGAAATCTGACGCGAAACCCGAAACACAATTATAAATATAGGAGATAAATGCTATTAGGGTGTTCCAGTCCTAGATTTCATATGGACTTTTCGATCGGTTATTGTACCACCCGACAAAAATGAACCGAAATCCGTATTTTTGGACCAGACAATGGCTAGTGTTTGAAATCTGACACTGAACCCGAAACACAATTATAAATTTATGAGAAGAAATCTATAAGGGTCTCTCGTTCCTCGATTTAATATGGACTTTTCGAGCTATTTTCGTACCACCCGACAAAAATGGAACGAAATCTGTATTTTTGGACCAGACGATGGCCTGTAATTGAAATCTGATGCGTAAACCGAAACACAATTATAAATATAGGAGAAGAATGCTATAAGGGTCTCCCATTCCTCGATTTCATCTTGACTTTCGTGCGATTTTCATACCTCCCGACAAAAATAGACTGAAATCCGTATTTTTGGACCAAACGATGGCTAGTGTTTGAAATCTAACGTGAAACCCAAAACACAATTATAAATATAGGAGAGGAATGCTATAAGGGTCTCCAAGACCTTGATTTCATCTGGACTTTTCGGGTGATTTTTGTAACAACTGAATTTTTTTGACCGAAATTCGTATTTTTGGACCAGACGACAGCTCGAGTTCAAAATCTGACACGAAACCTGTTACATAGTTATAAATTTAAGAGAAGAATGCTGTAAGGGTCTCCTGGTCCTTGATTTCATATGGACTTTTTGAGTGATTTTCGTTCACCTAACAAAAATATACCGAAATCCGTATTTTTGGACCAGACTATTGCTAGTGTTTGAAATTTGACGCAAAACCCGAATCACAGTTATAAATATAGGACAAGAATGCTTTAAGGGTCTCCCGTTCCACGATTTTATCTGGAGTTTTCATGCGATTTTCGTACCACTAGAAAAAATAGACCAAAATCCGTATTTTTGGACCAGACGATGGCTAGTGTTTGAAATCTGACGCAAAACCCGAAACACAATTTTAAATATAGGAGAAGAATGATATAAGGGTCTCCCAGTCTTCGATTTCATCTAGACCTTTTGGGCGATTATCGTACGAATTGACTAAAATGGAACGAAATCCGTATTTTCAGACCAGACGATGGCTAAGGTTTTAAATTTGACGCGGAATCTGAAACACAATTATAAATTTAGGAGAAGAATGCTATAAGGGTCTTCCGGTCCATGATTTCATCAATACTTTTCGGGCAATTTTCGAAACCCCAATAAAAATGGATCGGTTGCAAAAATGAGTGCCTTGATCACTTATGATGGCTCGGGGTATTCCAAAGCTGCAAATAATATTTGATCTGATAAAACCTGCAACAACTTTAGAATCATTGGTCCTAGTGGGTATTGCTTCCACCCACTTCGAAACATAATCAATAGCTAGTAAAATATAGACATAACCAAAAGATACAGGAAAGGGGGCCATAAAGTCAATGCCCCACACATCAAATACTTCACAGAAAAACATAGGTTGTTGAGGAATCTCACTCCTACGAGTGATTATTGTTCCTGCTATTTGGCATTGTTCACAAGTTTTGTAAGTCTCAAAAGCATTTTGAAACAAAGTGGGCCAAAAGAAACCCGAGTCTAAGACTTTTCTTGCTGTTCGTTGAGGACCAAAATGTCCTTCAGTTTGAGAGGCATGACAAAAATGAAGAATGGATTAAACCTCATGGTGGGAAACACATCGCCTAATCACCTGGTCACTACAAAATTTCCACAGATATGGATCATCACACACATAGTATTTGGAATCACTTTTAAGTTTGTGTATTTGTGTTCGGAATGCATCTGCAGGAAAGACTCCAACCACTAGATAATTAACTAAGTTAGCAAACCAAGGAGTTACCTCATGCAACTGTAGTAGTTGCTCATCAGGGAAGTCATCTTGAATGGGGATGGAGTGTTGGACTTTAGTCCTCTTAATCCTAATTTTGACATAATTAACAAACATACAATGTTCATACATCATATGATAAATCTAACATTTTAACTGAGCAAGATTTCAGGAACAACAACTCAACCCTACATACTTGAGACAATTGCTTGGAACTCAAGAAATCAACAAAAGTTGAAAATCTACTGAGCAAATTGATTAGGAAATCGATTTCGTAAAAGGGTTGTAAGGAAACATGTAGTTTGTGGTTACACAATCGATTAGGCAATCGACTGGCACAATCAGTGATAAAAATTGTGCAAGTCAGTGGCAACCTGATTTGTATGCTAATCGATTGGCACATCGACTGTGCAAATCACAAAGTAAAAACTGATTGAAATAAATCGATTGGGAAATCGATTGGGCAAGTCACAGGGACAATCCATTTACTAGGCTAATCGATTGACAAATCGATTGCTTAAATAATATTTCAAAAGTAACATGACCTGTGACAAACACAATCGATTGGACAATCTATTGTGAGAAATTCAATCATGTTAAGTTTGGTATCAATCGATTAGGAAATCGATTGAGCTAAACCAACTGGTAAGACCTTTTCAGAAAAATACTACCAAATCGATTGACACTCCGATTAACATGAAATTAGCTAAGTTTCTGTTTTAAACACAATCGATTGGCAAATGGATTGAAACAAATATTTTGAAATCACAGGGAACTCTTAGTTTGTGGCCAAATCGATTATGTGTATTTGTGAATCGATTATGTGACTAAGTGAATCGACTAAGTAATCGATTGGTTTGATTTTATTATTGGAACAAAACACCTGACATCGATTATGCAATCGATTCATATAAGTTTGCGCACATAAATGTAGATTAGGAAATCGATTAGTTTGTATAGTTTCAAGATTCAAGAAAAACAAGACTCGCGATAATCGATTGGCAAATCGATTAAGCCCATTTTATAACTTTAATAAATCGATTGGTAAATCGATTTATCAGTTGTTTTTCAGAAACTATATAACCAGTTTTCAATCTTTTTCTCATTAATACTTGGAAACACTTGAATATACTTCAGAACACTGAAGAACTCTTAAGAACATTCTGATAACATTCTGATATTGCTTTTTCAGATCAAGACCAAAAAGATTATTCATAATCATTAAGAGAGCTAAAAAAGAATTCTTGAGAGAAAAAGACAATGTTCTCATAAACACTCAAATGAACAACCAGATTCTTGTGAGATACATTGATAGAGATTGAAGACAAACTCTGTACTACTTTTATATCTTTCTGTAAACAAAGTTTTGTAAATAAACAATTGATCAAAATCCAGTTAGAAACTGGTGGCGATCTTCTTGGGTGAGAGGCATCATCAAGAAGGAGCTGTACTTGATCTTGTGTGAGTCTAACGAGTGACTGCAAGGATCAAGGGGTTGATCAAAATCCAACTAGAAACTGGTGGCGATCTTCGTTGATGAAAGGATCATCAAGAAGGAGCTGTACTTGATCTTGTGTGAGTCTGACGAGTGACTGCAAGGATCAAGGGGTTAAGCAATAGGAAAGATCTATGATTTAGATAGATAGGTTTCGAGGAAACTGGACAATCTGTAAAAGTGTCTCAATTCTTTCTATTGAAGAAAAAGCTGAAATCCAGTTGGATTGTCAGGACTGGATGTAGGCTGTCATAGTGACAGCTGAACCAGGATAAACCTTGGTGCATTCTTCTCTAACCCTTACTCTTTATTATTTGCATTTTATGTTTGTATGATTAATATTGTTTGACATGCATGCATCTTGATAAATCTGTAGAACTATTACTGCATAATCTTGACTAGTAATTGATCAATACTTGTACGTGTGAACCTTCGATTAAAATCAACTCCTTGGGACCGTGTTTGATCATTAGTTTAATAAAAGTGTTCTTTTGTTAAATTGATTATCAATCTTGTTAAAGTTTTTAAAAGACTGCCATACACGTTTTTAAACCTTTTTCATAAAATTGAGGCAATAGATACCAACATGGAGTCCTCATCCATTTCTATTCTGGTCAAATGATCTGCCGCCCAATTTTCAGCTCAATTCTTATCTTTAATCTCTAAATCAAATTCTTGGAGTAACAACATCCACTAGATCAATCTCGGTTTTGATTCTGGTTTCTTCAACAAGAACTTCAAAGCTGCATAGTCGGTAAAAACAACTACCTTCGAACCTAATAAATATGATCTAAACTTATCAAGTGCAAAAACAATAGCTAAAAGTTCCTTTTCATTGGTAGTATAATTAGCATGTGCAGAATCTAAAGTCCTAGAAGCATAATAAATAACATGGGCAGCCTTACCAACCCTTTGTGCAAGGACTACTCCCACTGCATAATTAGATGCATCACACATAATTTCAAAAGGGAGGGTCCAATTGGGTGAAACCGACATCTTTTTGCAGCAAATTTGCCAGCGAAAGAGCTATCTTGCTGAAATCCTTAATAAAACGCCTGTAAAAACCTGCATGGCCAAGAAAAAAAAGAATCTCGCGGATGCAAGATGGGTAAGACAAATTATAAATCACATTTATTTTGGCATGATCCATTTCAATCCCATTTTTAGAGATCACATGTCCCAAAACTATACTTTGTTCAATCATAAAATGACATTTTCATAATTCAGCCCAAGGTTAGTTTCAATACATCTATGCAAAACTCTATCTAAATTGTTCAAGCATGTATCAAATGAGGAACCATACACAGTAAAATCATCCATGAAAACTTCAATACAATTTTCTATCTAGTTAGAGAAAATACTAATCATGCAACGTTGGAAAGTAATAGGAGCATTGCATAGGCCAAAGGGCATCCTCCTGTAGGCAAATGTGCCAAAAGGACAAGTGAACATGGTCTTTTATTGGCCCTCTAGTGTAATATGAATATGAAAATAACCAGAAAAACCATCAAGAAAACAATAATGTGACTTACCAGCCAACCGTTCAAGCATTTGATCAATGAATGGTAAAGGAAAATGATCCTTTCTAGTTGTCTGGTTTAGTCTCCTGTAATTGATGCATACCCTCCAACTGTTCTGCACTCGTGTGGGGATAAGTTCATTAGTTTCATTTTTAACCACTGTGAGTCTAGTTTTCTTAGGGACTACCTGCACCAGACTCACCCATTGACTATCAGAGATAAGGTATATATGTTGCCTTTGGGGCTGCCTGACTGATTTTACCCCGTCCTCCAGTAGTATCCTATGCATACACATGGATGGGCTAATACCAAGAATATCAGCGAAGTTCCATCCGATTGTCTTCCTGTGTTTTCTCAAAATCTAGAAATGCTTCTCTTCCCGTTCATCTTCAAGTTTGGCTGAAATAATAATAGGTAAGTTGCCCTTTCCTTCTAAATATGCATATTTCAAAATTTCAGGAAGTGGTTTAAGCTCTATAGTTGGTAGTTGTTCAATGGAAGGTACAACACCAATGGTCGAAGCTAAGTCTGCAAAATCAATTATGTTAGTAGAAATATCAATATCACCATAATGACCAACTTGCAAGGCAACTTCGACCTCAACACACACAGAGCACAATTGAGTATCTGTACAAAATTCACAAGTATAAGTATCATCAAAACCAGACAATGAAGGAAAATCAGTAGCAAACATATCGGGGTAAGTGTCATCAACCAAATCAACAAGCAGTTCAATTTGAAAAATAGAATGCTCTTCCATGGGGTGTTTCATAGCATCAAAGATGTTAAATTTTACAATGCTATCACCAAATTCCATGGATAGAGTTCCAGCATGCACATCAATTTTTGTTCAAGCAGTTTTCAAGAATGGTCTGCCTAAGATGATAGGCGCCCTGTTGGACTTATTCTCTCCCTCCATGTCCAGAATGTAAAAATCTGCAGAAAATATCAATTCATTAACTCAAACAAGTACATCCTCCACAAGTCCAGCGGGACAAGCATTGCTCATGTTCGCCAATTGAATGGTAACACCTGTACTCTTTAAAGGTCAAAGAGCAAGAGAGTTAAAAATAGATGTAGGCATAACATTAATGGAAGCTCCTAAATCTAACATAGCACTTTCAAATTGATTATTGCCTATGGCACAAGGAATGAAAATAGTTCTTGGATCTTTGCATTTATGAGGCATGTGCTGACTGAAACATTTCTCCCCATGTTTACTCTTTCATTACCTTTTAAGCTTCTCTTGTGTGTGCACAAATCTTTTAGAAATTTTGCGTATCTTGGAATCTGGTTAATTGCTTCAAAGAAGGGAATGTTCACTTCTACCTTCTAAAATGTATCTAGGATCTCATTGTCCATATCTGCCTCGTCCATTTTCATAGTCTTCACTGCCTTTTGAGGAAAAGGAAATGGTATATTTTGCTTAACATCAACAGTTTCAGATGTCAAAGTTTCATAAATTTTGGTACCACTCGACAAAAATGGACCGAAATCAGTATTTTTGGACAGGACAATGGCTAGTGTTTGAAACCAGACGCGGAATCCAAAACACAGTTATAAATTTAGGAGAAGAATTCTATAAGGGTCTTCCAGTCCTAAATTTCATCTGGAATTTTAGTGCGATTTTCGTACCACCCGACAAAAATGGATCGAAATCCGTATTTTCGGACCGGACGATAGCTAGTGTTTCAAATTTGACCCGATACCCGAATATCATTTATAAATTAGGAGAAGAGCGCTATAAGGGTCTCCCGGTCCTCAATTTTATTTGGACTTTTCGGGCAATTTTTGTACCACCCGAAAATAATGGACCGAAATTTGTATTTTCAGACCAGACAATGGCTAGTGTTTGAAATCTGACGTGTAACCTGAAAAACAGTTATAAATTTAGGAGAAGAATAATATCAGGGTCTCCCGATCCTCGATTTCATCTAGACTTTTCGTGCGATTTTCGTACCACCCGACAAAAATATGAAACACAATTTCATTGATTTTTTTCTTATTTGTTGATGAAATTTCGGGGAAACCCGAAACAATGCCTGAAAACCTGGTTTTTTTGACTAGTAACGTGCCTAAGAGCTAGCAACAAGCCTATATGACATGCAAAGCAACAAAACACGAATAACCAATTGTTAGGATGTTTGGTAACACTCTAAAACTGATTTATATTGGTTAATACTGTTATTAAAGAGTCCCGACAAAAAGGGACCGAAATCCGATTTTTTGGACCATAAGATATCTAGTGTTTGAAACCTGACGTGGAACGTGAAACATATTTATTAATTTAGGAGAAGAATGCTATAAGGGTCTCCTGGTCCTCGATTTCATTTGGTCTTTTCGGGCAATTTTCGTATCACTCGACAAAAATGGACCGAAATCCGCATTCATCCAGATGATGGTCAGTGTTTGAAATCTGATGCGGAAACCAAAACACAGTTATAAATTTAGGAGAAGAATGTTATAACCCGGTCCTCAATTTCGTATGGAATTTTTAGGCGATTATTGTACCACCCGAAAAAAATGGACCGAAATCCGTATTTTCGGACTGGAAGATGGCTAGTGTTTTAAATCTGTCTCGTAACCCGAAACACAATTATAAATTTAGGAGAAGAATATTAAAAGGGTCTCTCCGTCCTCGATTTCATCTGGACTTTTCAAGCGATTTTTGTACCACCTAATAATAATGGACCGAAATCCGTATTTTCGGACGACACAATAGCTAGTGTTTGAAACCCGAAATATCAATTCATTAACTCAAAAATAGTTATTAACTTAAGTGATGAATGCTATAAGGTTCTCTCGGTCATCGATTTCATCTGGACTTTTCGTGCAATTTTTGTACCACCTGACAAAAATGGACCGAAATCCATATTTTCGGATCGGACGATGGCTAGTGTCTGAAATCTGACCCAAAACCCGATACCCAATTATAAACTTAGGAGAAGAACGCTATAAGGTTCTTTCGGTCCTCGATTTCATTTGGAATTTTCGAGCGATTTTCGTACCACCCGATAAAACTGGACCGCAATTCGTATTCTCGAACCCGACAATGGCTAGTGTTTGAAATCAGACGCGGAACCCAAAGCATCATAAAAATTTACGTGAAGAAAGCATCGTAAAAATTCGTATTCTCGAACCCGACAATGGCTAGTGTTTAAAACGTTTTGGTCCAGACGATAGCTAGTGTTACAAATCTGATGAGAAACCCGAAACACAGTTATAAATATAGGAGAAAAATGCTATAATGGTCTCCCGTTCTTCGATTTCATCTGGACTTTTCGTGCGATTTTCGTACCACCCGACAAAAATGGTACGAAATCAGTAACTTCAGACCAGACAATGGCTGGTGTTTGAAATCTGACGCGAAACCCGAAACACAATTATAAATATAGGAGATAAATGCTATTAGGGTGTTCCAGTCGTAGATTTCATATGGACTTTTCGATCGGTTATTGTACCACCCGACAAAAATGAACCGAAATCCGTATTTTTGGACCAGACAATAGCTAGTGTTTGAAATCTGACACTGAACCCGAAACACAATTATAAATTTATGAGAAGAAATCTATAAGGGTCTCTCGTTCCTCGATTTAATATGGACTTTTCGAGCTATTTTCGTACCACCCGACAAAAATGGAACGAAATCTATATTTTTGGACCAGACGATGGCCTGTAATTGAAATCTGATGCGTAAACCGAAACACAATTATAAATATAGGAGAATAATGCTATAAGGGTCTCCCATTCCTCGATTTCATCTTGACTTTTTTGCGATTTTCATACCTCCCGACAAAAATAGACTGAAATCCGTATTTTTGGACCAAACGATGGCTAGTGTTTGAAATCTAACGTGAAACCCAAAACACAATTATAAATATAGGAGAGGAATGCTATAAGGGTCTCCAAGACCTTGATTTCATCTGGACTTTTCGGGTGATTTTTGTAACAACTGAATTTTTTTGACCGAAATTCGTATTTTTGGACCAGACGACAGCTCGAGTTCAAAATCTGACACGAAACCTGTTACATAGTTATAAATTTAAGAGAAGAATGCTGTAAGGGTCTCCCGGTCCTTGATTTCATATGGACTTTTTGAGTGATTTTCGTCCACCTAACAAAAATATACCGAAATCCGTATTTTTGGACCGGACGATAGCTAGTGTTTGAAATCTGACCCGATAATTGAATCACAATTATAAATTTAGGAGAAGAATGCTATATGGGTCTCCCGGTCCTCGATTTCATCTGGACTTTTCGGACAATTTTCGTACCACCTGACAAAATTGGACTGATACCATATTTTTGGACCGGACGATGGCTAGTGTTTGAAATCTGACTCGAAACTGGAAATACAATTATAAATTAAGGAGAAGAATGCTATAAGGGATTCCCAGTCCTCAATTTCATTTGGAATTTTTGGGAGATTTTCGTACCACCAAAAAAAAAAAAGACCGAAATCCGTATTTTCGGACCGGACAATGGCTAGTGTTTGAAATTTGACGCGAAACCCGAAACACAATTTTAAATTTAGGAGAAGAATGTTATAAGGGTCTCCTGGTCCTCAATTTCATCTGGACCTTTCGGACTATTTTCGTACTACTCTACTAAAATGGACTGAAATCTGTATTTTTGAATCGGATGATTGCTAGTGTTTAAAATCTGACCCAAAACCCGAAACACAATTATAAATTTAGGAGAAGAATGCTATAAGGGTTTTCAGTCCTCGATTTCATCGAGACCTTTCGTGCGATTTTTGTATCACCCTTACAAAATTGGACCAAAATCAGTATTTTCATACAAGACGATGGCAAGTGTTTGAAATCTGACGCATAAAGCAAAACACGGTTTTAAATTTAAAAAAAGAATGCTAAAAGGGTCTTCCGCAAAAAAGGACCAAAATCCGTATATTCGGACCAAATGATGGCTAGTGTTTGAAATCTGAAGTGGATCCCGAAACTCAATTATAAATTTTGAAGAAGAATGCAATAATGTTCTCCTAGTCCATGATTTCATCTGGAATTTTCGAGCGATTTTCGTGTCACCTGACAAAAATGGGCTGAAATTCGTATTTTCGGACCCGACGAAGGCTAGTGTTTTAAATCTGACGCGGAACCCGAAACCCAATTCTAAGTTTAGGAGCAGAATGCTATAAGGCTCTCTCGGTCCTCGATTTCATCCGGACTTTTCGGACCTGACGATGGCTAGTGTTTGAAATCAGACGCAGAACTCGAAACACAATTATAAATTTAGGAGAAGAATTCTTTAAAGGTCTTCCTGTCCTCGATTTTATCCGGACCTTTCAGACGATTTTTGAACCACCTGACAAAATTGGACCGAAATTCGTATTTTCGGACCATATAATGGCTAGTGTTTGAAATCTGACGCGTATCCCAAATATAAATTTTTGGAGAAGAATGCTATACTGGTTTCCCAGTCATCGATTTCATCTGGACTTTTCGAGAGATTTAGATATCACACGACAAAAACGTGCTGAAATCCGTATTTTTGTACCTGATGAAGGCTAGTGTTTGAAATCTGACGCAAAATCCGAAATACAATGATAAATTAAGAAGAAGAATGCTATAAATGTCTCCCGGTCCTCGATTTCATCCGGACTTTAGGGGCGATTTTCGTACCACCCAACAAAAATGGACCAACATCCGTATTTTCGGACCTGACGATGGCATTGTTTGAAATCTGACGCGGAACCCGAAACACAGTTATAAATTTAGTAGAAAAATGCCATAACGGTCTCCTGGTCCTCGATTTTTGTTGTACTTTTCCGGCGATTTTCGTACCACCCGAAAAAAATGGACCAAAATCCGTATTTTGAGACCAGATGACGGTTAGTGTTTGCAATATAACGCAGAAACCGAAACACAGTTATAAATTTAAGAGAAGAATGTTATAAGGGTATCTCAATCCTCAATTTCTTCTTTAATTTTTGAGCGATTTTCATACCATTCGACAAAAATGGACCGAAATCTGTATTTTCGGAGCAGACGATGAGTAGTGTTTGAAATCTGACGGGGAAACCGAAACAAAATTATAAATTTAGGAGAAGAATGCTATAAGGGTCTCCCGGTCCTCGATTTCATTTGGACTTTTCGGACGATTTTCGTACCACCCGACAAAAATGGACTGAAATCCGTATTTTCGGACCGGACAATGGCTAGTGTTTGAAATCATACGCATAACCCGAAACTCAATTATAAATTTAGGAGAAGAATGCTATAACGGTCTCTCGGTTCTCGATTTCATCCGGACTTTTGGGGCGACTTTCGTACGACCCGACAAAAATGGACCAAAATCTGTACTTTCGGACCGCATAATGTCTAATGTTTGAAACCTGACGAGGAATCTGAAACACAGTTATAAATTTAGGAGAAGAATGCTATAACGGTGTCCTACTCCACAATTTTTTCGGTACTTTTTGGGCGATTTTTGTAACACTCGAAAAAAATGACCGAAATCCGTATTTTCGGACTAGGTGATGGCTAGTGTTTGAAATCTGCTGCGGATCCTGAAACTCAATTATAAATTTTGGAGAAGAATGCTATAAGGGTCTCCCGTCCTCGTTCTCATCTTTACGTTTTGGCGATTTTCATATCTCACGACAAAACACAAATATAAATTTAGGAGAAAATGCTATAATGGTTTCTCGACCCTAGATTTCATCCGGAGTTTAGGGACGATTTTTTTACCACCCGAAAAAAATGGAACCCAATCCATATTTTCGGACTTGACGATGTCTAGTATTTGAAATCTGATGAGGAAATAGAAACACCGTTATAAATTTATGAGAAGAATGCTATAAGGGTTTCCCGGTTCTCGATTGCATCTGTACTTTTCAGGCGATTTTCGTTCCTCCCAAAAAAAAAAAAGGACCGAAATCCTTATTTTCGAACCAGATGATGGCTAGTTTTTGAAATATGACGAGGATCCTGAAACTCAATTATAAATTTAGGAGAAGAATTCTTTAAGGGTCTCCCGGTCCTTGATTTCATCTAGAGTTTTTGGACGATTTTTGTACCACCCTACAAAAATAAACCGAAATCTGTATTTTCAGACCAGATGATGGCTAGTGTTTGAAATCTGACGCGGATCCCGAAACTCAATTATAAATTTTGAAGAAGAATGCTATAAGAGACTCCCGTCTTCGTTTTCATCTATACGTTTCGGGTAATTTTCATATCACACGACAAAAATGGGCCGAAATCCGAATTCTTGGACCAAACGATGGCTAGTGTTTGAAATCTGATGTGGAACCCAAAACACAACTATAAATTTAGGAGAAGAATGCTATAATGGTTTCCCGGTCCTCGATTTCATTCGGACTTTAGGGACGATTTTTGTACCACCCGACAAAAATGGAACCAAATCCGTATTTTCGGACCTGACGAAGTCTAGTGTTTGAAATATGATGCGGAAGCAGAAACACAGCTATAAATTTATGAGAAGAATACTATCAGGGTCTCTGTAAGACCCGTAATTTTAAAGTACCATTTATGTATTTTTGGCGTATTTTGGATTTTGGCTCGGAGGCTTTTAAGCCAAAGTTAATAATATTTTGGAGTTTTATAATCAAAAAGATATTTCGATGCCAATTAGAATTTCTCGTCGATAAATAAATTGAATTTAACTGCGGTAAATACTTTACGGAGAATTTAAGGCGTTTCGGGCGAAACGGTAATTTAATAAATATCTAGATTTTGAGATATTTGTTAAGTTATATTTTATATATATATATATGTTTGCTTGGAGGGAAAAAGAAAGGAAAACTAGAAGGAAGGAAAAGAAAAAGAAAATAGTATATAAAGGAAGGAAGGAAAAAGGAAGAAAGGAAAAACAAAGGAAAGAAATAGAAAGGAAGGAAAATCTTCAATTCCTTCTTCTTCCTCTGAAAACTCACGCAAGGAACCAAGAAAATTCATCCTTCTCCATTTTTCGTTTTCGTTGCTTCCTTTTCTTCAAAACTAGTGACCCAAGGTTGGGTGAGGGTTAGACCAAGGTTTTCGTAACTCCACTCTTCCTCTTTGATTCAAAAACGAAGAAAAACGGTTTT
>NC_021164.2:28946171-28957188 GCF_000331145.2 Cicer arietinum
GATGGAAACGCTTGACTGCTGTTACGTTAGGAGGATCTCACGGGGCGCGTGGAGATCAGTCAGGGTGTTTAGTTGTTTTGTAAAATGATCAGACTAGGTTGTCACAGAGAGAACAGATGTCTTTCTTTTGTATCGCATTTATTTTAAAATGGAAGACTGTACCTATACTAATATTGTCAGCTTGACATGTTATTTCCGATGGGTTACATGTACCATTTGTGGTTGGGTAAATGGTTTGGATTTATAATTGGAGTGACTTTTCCGCTGCCTGTAAATTATAATGACTCAATTATTTATCCAAAGGCATTTCTTTATTTATTTCTCTGCTTTATTTTAAATTCTTTTGAAAAAAAAATATACCCTCGCTAAGAAAAACGGGGTGTTACAGTCTCCCAATTCTCGATTGCATCTGGACTTTTCAGGCGATTTTCGTACCTCCCGAAAAATATGGACCGAAATCCTTATTTTCAGACCAGACGATGGCTATTTTTTGAAATATGACGTCGAACCCGAAACCCAATTATAAATTTAGGAGCAAATTTCTATTTGTTCTCCCGGACCTCAATATCCTCTGGACTTTTCGGGAGATTTCCATACCACCCTACAATAATTGACCGAAATACGTATTTTCAGACATGACGATGGCTAGTGTTTGAAATCTAAAGCGGAACCTGAAACACAATTATAAACTTTGAAGAACAACGCTATAATGTTCTACCGGTCCACGATTTCATCTGGACTTTTCGTGTCACTAAAAAAATGGATTGAAATCCGTAATTTCGGACCTGACGAAGGCTAGTGTTTGAAATCTGACACGGAACCCGAAAACCAATTATAAATTTAGGAGCAAAATGCTATAAGGCTCTCCCCATCCTCGATGTCATCCGAACTTTTCGGACGATTTTCATACCAATCTACAAAAATGGACCAAAATCCGTATTTTCGGACTTAACAATGGCTAGTGTTTGAAATCTGACGTGGAACCCGAAAAACAGTATGGAATTTAGGCAATTTTTTTACCACCTTAAAAAATTGGACCAAAATCAGTATTTTCGGTCCAGAAGACTGCGAGTGTTTGAAATCTGACGCAGAAACTGAAACACAGTTATAAATTTAACAAGAGAATGCTAGAAAGGTCTCCCAGTCCTCGATTTCATCTCCAAGTTTCAAGCAATTTTCGTACCACCCGACAAAAATTGACCGAAATCCGTATTTTCGGACAAGATGATGGCTAGTTTTGAAATGTGACGTGTATCTCGAAACTCAATTATAAATTTAGGAGTGTAACACCCCGTTTTTCAAAGCGAGGGTATATATATATTTTTTTTAAAGTAATTAAACTAAAACAGAGAAATAGATAAAGAAATGCCTTTGGATAAATAACTGAGTCATTAAAATTTACAAGCAGCGGAAAAGTTTCTCCAATTATAAATCCAAAACATTTACACAACCATAAATGGTACATGGAACCCATTCACATAAGAAGTCGAACTGACAATATTAGTATAAATACAGTTTTCCCAACTAAAAATACTCCAATCCAAAAAGAAGGACACCTAGTCCCTATACAACATCCTAATCTGATCATCCTACCAAAAAGCTATACACCCTGAGTATCTCCACGCGCCCCGTGAGATCCTCCTAACGTAACTGCAGTCAAGCGTTCCCATCTCCATTCCCGTCCGTAGGGTACGAACCGGTAGGACCGTCCTGACTCTCATCTGAGGGCAAAGCCCAGATTTCCACAATAATTGTAAAGGGTCACCAACCAAAAAAAATAACAGTTAACACATAACAATTAAGTTTTTAAATGCCCAAAATAACTTTTCAACTAAGCATGCACCTTAAAAGGATTTTCCATATGCTAAAAGTTCATATAATGCTTGCCAATTAACAATGAACTCAAAATGAAGTTCTCAAACCATCAAGTAATACATAACTGACCAAAGCATTGATAAATCAATTGAGCAATCGATTATCTAACTCAAAATAAGGACTTTTGCTGAGCCAATCGATTGCCAAATCGATTTGGTCAGTTCTGCTGAGTTTCTGCATGACCAAATCGATTTCTAAGTCGATTTTGTCAGTTCTGATGAGTCCCTGGGTTGCCAAATCGATTTCCAAATCGATTTTGGCAGTTTTGCTGAGTTCCTGCCTCTCTGCCAATCGATTTCCAAATCGATTTCTTAAAAGATTTTGAAAGACATATTTATACAATCGATTGGCAAATCGATTAGGTCAAAATGGTGAACTTCCTGCAACTCATCCAATCGATTGGGAAATCGATTTCCCTGATCGTTTTTCCAAAAATTCATGCATTAACTCAAGTCATTCCTAATCAAGTTCACAACCTAACACTTAGCAATTCCTACACGATTACCACGGCAATTGGGATCTCGATAACCATCATACTTACACACAACAATCAACACATAACACTTAGCATTTTCAACGCAATTACCACAACGACTCAAATTCAAATCACTTAATCATAAAACTCAAATCAACCACGACTCGCGTGCCAAGCACCCTAATGCAATGCGTATATGCCAAAATGCATGGACTCGGAATTCCAAACCAAAACCCTCCTCGAAGGGCCGTAAATCATAATTGTACCGCCTATCGCAGGCCAAAGTACCAATTACCGAGGTGCCACCTATCACGGGTCAGCACGATTTACTAAAATGCGTAAATCATAAACGTACCACCTATCACGGGTCAGTACAGTTTACCGAGGTGTCACCTATCACGGGTCAACACGATTTACTAAAAGAAAAAGCGGGAATCGTAAATGTACCACCTATCACGGGTCAGTACAGTTACCATGGTGTCACCTATCACGGGTCAACACGATTTACTAAAAGAAAAAGCGGGAATCGTAAACGTACCGCCTATCACAGACCAATACTGTTTACCGAGGTGCCACCTATCACGGGTCAACACAATTCACCAAAAATGTAAATCGTAAATGTACCACCTATCACGGGTCAGTACAGTTACCATGGTGTCACCTATCACGGGTCAACTCGATTTTCTAAATAGTAACTCGTAAACGTACCACCTATCACGGGTCAGTACAGTTACCATGGTGTCACCTATCACGGGTCAACACGAATTACTAAATAGTAAATCGTAAACGTACAACCTATCACGGGTCAGTACAGTTTACCAAGGTGTCACCTATCACGGGTCAACACGAATTACTAAATAGTAAATCGTAAACGTACAACCTATCACGGGTCAGTACAGTTTACCAAGGTGTCACCTATCACGGGTCGACACAATTTACCAAATGAAATGCATGAGCATACACAGACTCCATTCACAACAATCGTTAAGCAAATGCAGATATTAAAAGATTCCCCATTTTTAATACCCATTTAACTTAAACGACTTTCAAACAACATTAATTAAATAAGTCATTAAGAGATTCCCCGTTCTTAATACCGATTTAACTTAATGATTTTCAAAACAAAACGTTAAGCAAACAGTCATATTAAGAGATTCCCCATTCTTACACTCATTTACCGGAACGATTTTAAAAAACGATCGTTAAGTAACCGGGACATTAAGAGATTCCCCATTCTCAACGCCGAGTTAACTTAAACCTTTTCCTCAAATGCACATTAAGTAAACCGAGGTATTAAAAGATTCCCCATTTTTAATACTCGTTTAACTCTAATGGTTTTCAAATTCCACGGAAACAAACTCAAACATACTCTCACATTCAAACCATAATTCACAACAACCACACCAATTAACAAACATCAAGTATGGACATGCCAAATACAACGAACACAAATCAAAGCAAACATAACACCCAGATACATCAAATTTCATTTACTCATAATCATACACAATGACTTCAAATTCATTTACCACGAAACATTCATCAATATAAACAAAACCTAACTCTAAGGTTTTACCCAAAACGCACTAGTTTCGTTTTTCCCCAAATCGATATGTTTAACCCCAACCAATTCCTTCCCACACAACCACAGATAAGTCCCTAATGCAAACTAGAAGTTTGGAAGGAGCCCTTACCTCAACGTTAGCTTTAACGTGCGTTTCCGGTACCGCGAGTAATTCCGGTAAAATCTCCGCTCGCAACGCCGCTTCCAAATTAGTTCACTAGCACCGTAGCGTGGTGGTGAGCAACTTTCCCTTCTATCTCTTCGAGAAAAGAGGTTTGGATCTAGGAGAAACGGAGGGGATCTAGAAGAAATGGAGGGGTTTGTGTTTGGATCTCAAAAACCGTTTTTCTTCGTTTTCGAATCAAAGAGGAAAAGTGGAGTTGCGAAAACCTTAATCTAACTCCCACCCAACCTTGGGTTACTAGTTTTGAAGAAAGGAAAGCGACGAAAATGAAAATGGGAGAAAGGAGGAAAATTGGCCGCGGACAGAGGAAGGAGACGATGGAAAAATGGTTTTTCTTTCCTTTCTTTTTCTTTCCTTTCTTTTTCTTTCCTTTGTTTTTCCTTTCTTCCTTTTTCCTTCCTTCCTTTTATACTATTTTCTTTTCCTTTTCCTTCCCTCTAGTTTTCCTTTCTTTTTCCCTCCAAACAAACATATATAGATAATAAATATAACTTAACAAATATCTCCAAATATCTAGATATTTGTTAAATTACCGTTTCACCCGAAACACATTAAATTATCCGTAAGGGATTCATCGCAGTTAATTTCAATTTATTTATCGACGAGAAATTCTAATTGGCATCGAAATATCTTTTTGATTATAAAACTCCAAAATATTATTAACTTTGGCTTAAAAGCCTTCGAGCCAAAATCCAAAATACACCAAAAATACATAAATGGTACTTTAAAATTATGGGTCTTACAAGGAGAAGAATACTATAAGGGTCTCCCGGTCCTCGATTTCATCTGGAGATTTCGGACGATTTTAGTACCAACCGACAAAAATGGACTAAAATCCGTATTTTATGACCTAACGTTGGCTAGTGTTTGAAACATGACGCAAAACCTGGAACATAGTTATAAATTTAGGAGAAGAATGCTATAAGAGTCTCCTGGTCCTCGATTCCCTATGAACTTTTCAGGATATTTCGTATCACCTGAGAACAATGGACCGAAATCCGTATTTTTAGGCCAGACGATGGCTAGTGTTTGAAATATGATGCAGAAACCAAAAACAAGTTATAAATTTAATAAAAGAATGTTATAACGGACTCCCAATCCTTGATATCATTTGTACTTTTCAGGAAATTTTCGTACCACTCGACAAAAATCGACCGAAATCCGTATTTTTGGACCAGACGATGGCTAGTATTTGAAATCTAACTGGAAACCCGAAACTCAATTATAAATTTAGGAGAAGAATGCTAAAAGGGGCTCCCGGTCCTCGATTTCATCTGGAGTTTTCGGACGATTTTTGTACCACCCTACAAAAATGGACCGAAATCCGTATTTTCGGGTCAGACGTTGTCTAGTGTTTTAAATCTGATGCGGAACCCGAAACACAGTTATAAAATTAGGAGAAAAATATTGCAAGGGTCTCCCGGTTCTCGATTTCGTCTGGACTTTTCAGGCAATTTTTGTACCACCGGATAAAAATGGACCGTAATCCGTATTTTCGGACAAGACAATGGCTAGTGTTTGAAATCTAACGAGAATAATGCTATAAGGGTCTCCTGGTCCTCGATTTCGTCTGAAATTTTCGGGCGAATTTCGTAGCAACCGATATAAATGGACTGAAATCCGTATTTTCGGACCTAACGATAGCTAGTGTTTGAAATCTGACGCGAAACCTGAAACATAGTTATAAATTTAGGAGAAGAATGCTATATGGGTCTCTCGTCCTCGTTTTCATCTGTACATTTCAGGCGATTTTCGTACAACCCGACAAAACTGGACCGAAATCCGTATTTTTGTACCAGAAGATGGCTAGTGTTTGAAATCTGACGTGGAACCCGAAAATTAATTATAAATTTGGGGGAAGAATGCTATAATGGTCTTCTTATCCTCGATTTCATCTAGACTTTAGGGGCGATTTTCGTATCACCCGACAAAAATGTAACCAATTCCGTATTTTTGGACCTGACGATGGCTAGTGTATGAAATCTGACGCGGAACCCGAAACACATTTATAAATTTGGTAAAAGAATGCATAGGGGTCTCTCGGTCCTCGGTTTCATCAGAACCTTTTGGGCGATTTTTGTACCACCAAACAAAATTGGACCAAAATCAGTTTCAGACTAGACGACGGCTAGTGTTTGAAATGTGATGCAGAAATCGAAACACAATTATAAATTTAAGAAAAGAAGGCTATCAGGGTCTCATAGTCTTCGATTTCCACCAAACGTTTTAGGCGATTTCGTAGCACCAGACAAAAATGGACCGAAACTCGTATTTTCGGGCCAGACGACGACAATAGTTTGAAATATGATGTAGAAACCGAAACACAGTTATAAACATAAAAAAATAATGTTATAAGGTGCTCATGGTCCTCGATATCATCTGTACTTTTTAGGCAATTTTCGTAACACCTGACAAATATCGACCGAAAACCGTATTTTTGGACCAGACGATGGCTAGTGTTTGAAATCTAATCGGAAACCCGAACCACAATTATAAATTTAGGAGAGGAATGCTAAAAGGGTCTCTCGATCCTCGATTTCATCTGGAATTTTTGGGCAATTTTCATACCATCCGACAAAAATGGACCAAGATCTGTATTTTCGGAGCAGACGATGGCTAGTGTATGAAATCTGACTCGGAACCCGAAACACGGTTTTAAATTTAGGAGAAGAATGCTATAAGGGTCTCCCGGTCATCAATTTCATTTATATTTTTCGTTCGGGTGATGTCTAATGTTTGAAACTGGACGCGAAATCCAAAACACATTTATAAATTTAGGAGCAGAAGGCTATAAGGGTCTCCCGATCCTTGATTTGGGCTACATTTTTTGGGCAACTTTTGTGTCACCCAATTAAAATGGACCAAAATACGTATTTTTGGACCATACAATGGCTATTGTTTGAAATCTAATGCAGAACCCAAATCACAGTTATATATTTAAGAGAAAAATGCTATAATGGTCTCCCAATCCTCAATTTCTTCTATACTATTTGGTAAATTTTTGTACCACCCGATAAAAATGGACTGAAAACTGTATTTTCGCAACAGACGATGGCTAGTGTTTAAAATCTGACTCGGAACCTGAAACACAGTTTTAAATTTAGGAGAAGAATGTTATAAGGGTCTCCTGGTCCTCGATTTCATTTGGACTTTTCAGGCGACTTTCATACCACCAGACAAAAATGGACCGAAATCCGTATTTTCGAACCGGACAATGGTTAGTGCTTGAAATCTAACGCAGAACCTGAAACACAATTAAAAAATTAGGAGAAGAATGCTATAATGGTCTCCCAGTTTTCGATTTCATCCGGACTTTAGGGGCGATTTACGTACCACCTGACAAAAATGGACCGAATTCCATATTTTCGGACCTGATGATGACTAGTGGTTGAAATCTGACCTGGAACCCGAAACATAATTATAAATTTAGGAGATGAATACTATAAGGGTCTCCCGGTCATCGATTTCATCTGGACCTTTCGGGCGATTTTTGTACCCCGAGACAAAATTTGACCAAAATCAGTTTTTTCGGACCATACGACGGCTAGTGTTTGAAATCAAACACATAAAGTGAAACACACTTTTAAATTTAAGTAAATAATGATATAAGGGTCTCCCGGTCCTAGATTTCATATGTACTTTTAAGGCAATTTTCGTACCACCCGACAAAAATAGATCTTAATCTGTATTTTCGGACCAGATGATGGCTAGTGTTTGAAATCTGACGCGAAACCCGAAATTCAATTATAAATTTTTGTAACGAATGGTATAATGGTTTCCCGGTCTTCAATTTCATCTGGACTTTTTGGGTGATTTACGTATCCCCCGACAAAAATAGGACGAAATCAGTTTTTTCGGACCACACGATGGCTAGTGTTTGAAATCTGACGCGAAACCCGAAACACAATTATAAATTTAGGAGAAGAATTTTATAAGGGTCTCCCGGTCCTCGATTTCATCTTGGCCTTTCGTGCGATTTTTGTACCACAAGACAAAATAGGACCAAAATTAGTAATTTTGGACCAAACGACGGTTAGTGTTTTAAATCTGACGCAGAAACCGAAACACAAATATAAATTTAAGAAAAGAATGCTATAAGGGTCTCCCGGTCCTCAATTTCATCCTTACTTTTCAGGAAATTTTCGTACCACCCGAAACAAATGGACCAAAATCCTTATTGTCGGACCAAACGATGGCTAATGTTTGAAATCTGACGTGGACCCCGAAACTCAATTATAAATTTTGGTGAAGAATGCTATAATAATCTCCCGGTCCTCGATTTCATCTAGACTTTTCGGGCGATTTTCGTATCACCCGAAAAAAATGGGTCGAAATCTGTATTTTCAGACCAAACGATGGCTAGTGTTTGTAACCTCTCGCGAAACCTGAAACACAGTTATCAATTTAGGGGAAGAATGCTATATGGGTCTTTCGGTCAACGATTTCATCTGGACTTTTTGAGTGACTTTCGTACCACCCGACAAAAATGGACCGAAATCCATTTTTTCAGACCAGACGATGGCTAGTGTTTGAAATCTGATCTAAAACCCGAAACAAAATTATTAATTTATGAGAGGAATGCTATAAGGGTGTCTCGATTCTCGATTTAATCTGTACGTCTCCGGCGATTTTCGTACCACTCGATAATAATGGATCGAAATCCATAATTTCGTACCAGACGATGGCTGGTGTTAGAAACCTAACGCAGAACCCGAAACATAATTATAAATTTATGAGAAGAATTATGTAAGTGTCTCCGGGTCCTCGATTTCATATGTACTTTTTCAGCCGATTTTGGTACCACCCGACAAAAGAACCGAAATCCAAATTTTTGGACCAGACGAGGGCTAATGTTTAAAATCTGACACGGAACCCAATAATCAATGATAAATTTTGGAGAAGAATGCTATAATGGTCTCCCGGTCCTCGATTTCATCTAGACTTTTCGGGCGATTTTCATATCACCCGACAAAAATAAGTATTTTTCGACCAGACGATGGCAGTGTTTGAAATCTCACGTGAAACATGAAACACATTTATCAATTGAGGATAAGAATGCTATATGGGTCTCCCGGTCATCGATTTCATATGGAATTTTTGAGTGACTTTCGTACCACCTAACAAAAATGGACCGAAATCTGTATATTCAGACCAGACGATGGCTAGTGTTTTAAATTTGACCTGAAACCCGAAACACAATTATTAATTTAGGAGAGGAATGCCATAAGGGTCTCTCAATCTTCCATTTCATCCGGACTTTAGGACCGATTTTCGTACCACCCGACAAAAATGGACCAAAATCTGTATTTTCAGACCTAACGATGACTAGTGTTTGAAATCTAACGTGGAACCCGAAACTCAATTATAAATTTAGGATAGGAATGCAATAAGGCTCTCCCTGTCTTTGATTTCATCTGGTTTTCTTGGGTGATTTTCGTACCACCTGAACAAAATGTACCGAAATCCGTATTTTCGGACCTCACGATGGCTAGTGTTTGAAATCGGATGTGGAACTCGAAACACAGTTATAAATTTTGGAGAAGAATGCTATAAGGGTCTCCTGGTTCTCGATTTTATCTGGACTTTTCGAGCGATTTTCGTACCACCCCACATAAATGGACATAAATCCGTATTTTCGGACCTAACGATGGCTAGTGTTTGAAATCTGATGCGGATCCCTAAACACAGTTATAAATAGGAGAAGAATGCTATAAGGGTCTCCCTGTCCTCAATTTAATCTGGACCTTTCGGGCGACTTTTGTACCACCTGACAAAAATGGACCAAAATCTGTATTTTTAGATCAGACGACAGTTAGTGTTTGCAATCTGATGCAGAAACCAATACACAGTTATAAATTTAAGAGAAGAATGTTATAAGGGTCTCTTGTCAAAATGGACCACCAGACAAACTGGACTGAAATCTGTATTTTCACAACTGACGATGGCTAGTACTTGAAATCTGACGCGGAACCCGAAACATAATTTTAAATTTTGTAGAGGAATGCTATAAGGGTATCTCGACCATCGATTTCATTTGGTCTTTTTAGGCAATTTTCATACCATCCAACTATAATGGACTAAAATTCGTATTTTCGAACTAGACGATGGCTAGTGGTTTAAATTTGACGCGGAACCCGAAACTGAATTTCAAATTTAGGAGAAGAATGCTATAAGGGTCTCCCGGTCATTGACTTCATCTGGACTTTTCGGCCAATTTTTGTACCACCCGACAAATGGATTGAAATCCATATTGTAACACCCCAATTTCTCATTATCTCAATTTAAATAGTATAATGATACAATACTAATTTTTTTTATGAGTGTTAATATGTGTTCTAATTCTTAGATGTGTCTGTGTGTTTGCTTTAGTAGTTGATTTAAATTATTAATATTAACCATATTTAACTTACAAAAAAATAAATAAAATAAAACAAATAAATATGTATGTAGATATAAATAAAATAAAAACAAGAGGTAGCTCTAATAGAATGGAATAATAATAATAATAATAATAATAATAATAATAATAATAATAATAATAATAATAATAATAATAATAATAATAATAATAATAATAATAATAATATAATAATAACTTAGGTCATTATGTAGTATGTATATATATAGCCTTCCAAAAAGCTGCATCCCAATTTGGAGCCGCAGTCAATCAGGGATTACCGCATAAGGGAGCCGCTTTCCAATTCCATCTGATCCCAATTTCCATTTCCAATTCCAAATTCCAATTCTAATTCTAACTTCCATTTCCAATTTCCAATCCGAATTCCGATTTTAATACAAAACCACGTAAGGTATGTTATTCCTCCTCTCATTTTTCTGAGTTTCAGGCAATAATTATTATAATAACAATATATATATCCTTGCAAATTCAGACAAAAAAAAAAAAAAGGATTCATAAAAT
>NC_021164.2:28958456-28958825 GCF_000331145.2 Cicer arietinum
TTATTTAATTATCTATTTATTTATTCATTCATTATTTATTTTATTATCTATTTATTCGTTTACTTATTTATTTATTATTCAATTATTTATTCAGTTAATTATTTAATTATTTATTTATTATATATTCATTTAATTATTTACTTATTAACGTATTTACTTATTTATTTCCTTATTAACTTATCCAATTATTATTTCTTTATTCATTTACTTATTTATTTATTTTATTATTCATTCATTTACTTATTTGTTTATTTATTATTTATATTATTTATTCATTTACTTATTTATTTATTTATTTATTATTTATTCAACTTATTCGTTTATTTATTATTTATTTTATTTATTCATTTACTTATTTATTTATTTATT
>NC_021164.2:28958835-28961983 GCF_000331145.2 Cicer arietinum
TTATAATTCCCGCGGACTATTAGAGACGACGACCGATAAAGAAACGACTCGTTAGCAGATCAGACTCATTGGACGGAATCTTCAGCCGAGGTAAGGGGTGAGATGAGGTTCGATCTTATGAGTATAAAATAACATGAGATGAACGGGAATGCTGAATGTAACACCCCGTTTTTCATACCGAGGGTATATTTTTTTTTTTTAAAAGTAATTAAAAACGAACAAAGAAGTAAATCAGGAAATGCTTTTGGATAAATAATTGAGTCATTATAATTTACGCAGCGGAAAAGTTTCTTCAATTATAAATCCAAAACATTTTTACATAACATCAAATGGTACATGGAACCCATCCAAAGATGATATCAAACTGATAATATTTGTATAAGTACAATTTTCCAAAACTAAAATACTCCAAACCAAAAAGAAGGACCCCTAGTCCCTATACATCATCCTAATCTGATCATCCTACCAAAAAGCTATACACCCTGAGTAATCTCCACGCGCCCCGTGAGATCCTCCTAACACAACCGCAGTCAAGCATTCCCATCTCCATCCCTGTCCGTAGGGTACGAACCAGTAGGGCCGTCCTGACTCTCATCTGAGGGCAAAGCCCAGATTTCCACAATAGTGTAAAGGGTCACCAACCAGAAAATAACAGATAACACATAGCAATTAAGTTTTTGAATGCTCAAAACAACTTTTTAACTAAGCATGCACCTTAACAGGATTTTCAATATGCGAAAAGTTCATACAGTACATTGCCAATGAAAATGAAGGTAAAATGCAGTTCTCGATCTCCTAATTAACACATAATAAAACAAGACATGGATAGATTCATGAGCAATTAATCATACAACTAAAACTGAGGATTTTCACTGAGCCAATCGATTGGGCAATCGATTGGGGTGAAGATTTTTAATGAAAATAGAATCCTGGGCTGAATCAATCGATTTGGCAATCGATTGACAGGATAACGAAGCCCCTGACTTAATACCAATCGATTTCCAAATCGATTTCCTGAAGGTTTTTAGTGAAATTTTGAACTCTGGCTTGATTCAATCGATTGGGCAATCGATTGACAGGATAGCTGAGCCCCTGACTTAATGGCCAATCGATTGGGCAATCGATTTCGAAAGGGATTTTCAAAAAAACTGATTACAAAATCGATTGGCTAATCGATTTTGTTCATTTGGCCAAGCCCCTGACTTCCATCCAATCGATTGGGAAATCGATTTCCCTGATCATTTTTCCAAAAATTCATGAATTAACCTAAGTCATTCCTAATCAAGTTCACAACTTAACACTTAGCAATTTCTACGCGATTACCACGGCAATTGGGATCTCGATAACCATCATACTTACACACAATAATCAACACATAACACTTAGCATTTTCAACGCAATTAACACGATAAATCAAATTCAAATCACTCAATCATAAACTCAAATCAAATACGACTCGCGTGCCAAGCACCCTAATGCAATGCGTATATGCCAAAATGCATGGACTCGGAATTCCAAACCAAAACCCTCCTCGAAGGGCCGTAAATCATAATTGTACCGCCTATCGCAGGCCAAAGTACCAATTACCGAGGTGCCACCTATCACGGGTCAGCACGATTTACTAAAATGCGTAAATCATAAACGTACCACCTATCACGGGTCAGTACAGTTTACCGAGGTGTCACCTATCACGGGTCAACACGATTTACTAAAAGAAAAAGCGGGAATCGTAAACGTACCGCCTATCACAGACCAGTACTGTTTACCTAGGTGCCACCTATCACGGGTCAGCACAATTCACCAAAAATGTAAATCGTAAATGTACCACCTATCACGGGTCAGTACAGTTTACCAAGGTGTCACCTATCACGGGTCAACACGATTTACTAAATAGTAACTCGTAAACGTACCACCTATCACGGGTCAGTACAGTTTACCAAGGTGTCACCTATCACGGGTCAACACGAATTACTAAATAGTAAATCGTAAACGTACAACCTATCACGGGTCAGTACAGTTTACCAAGGTGTCACCTATCACGGGTCGACACAATTTACCAAATGAAATGCATGAGCATACACAGACTCCATTCACAACAATCGTTAAGCAAATGCAGATATTAAAAGATTCCCCATTTTTAATACCCATTTAACTTAAACGACTTTCAAACAACATTAATTAAATAAGTCATTAAGAGATTCCCCGTTCTTAATACCGATTTAACTTAATGATTTTCAAAACAAAACGTTAAGCAAACAGTCATATTAAGAGATTCCCCATTCTTAATACTCATTTACCGAAACGATTTTCAAAAACGATAGTTAAGTAACCGAGACATTAAGAGATTCCCCATTCTCAACGCCCAGTTAACTTAAACATTTTCCTCAAATACACATTAAGTAAACCGAGGTATTAAAAGATTCCCCATTTTTAATACTCGTTTAACTCTAATGGTTTTCAAATTCCACAGAAACAAATTCAAACATACTTTCACATTCAAACCATAATTCACAACAACCACACCAATTAACAAACATCAAGTACGAACACACCAAATACAACGAACACAAATCACGCAACATAACACCCAGATACATCAAATTTCATTTACCACGAAACATTCATCACTATAAACAAAACCTAACTCTAAGGTTTTTACCCATAACGCACTAGTTTCGTTTTTCCCCAAATCGATACATTTAACCCTAACAAATTCCTTCCCACACAACTACAGATAAGTCCCTAATGCAAGCTAGAAGTTTGGAAGGAGCCCTTACCTCAACGTTAGCTTTAACGTGCGTTTCCGGTACCGCGAGAAATTCCGGTAAAATCTCCGCTCGCAACGCCGCTTCCAAATTAGTTCACTAGCACCGTAGCGTGGTGGTGAGCAACTTTCCCTTCTATCTCTTCGAGAAAAGAAGCTTGGATCTTGAAGAAACGGAGGGGTTTGTGTTTGGATCTCAAAACCGTTTTTCTTCGTTTTCGAATCAAAGAGGAAGAGTGGAGTTGCGAAAACCTTGATCTAACTCACACCCAACCTTGGGTCACTAGCTTTGAAGAAAAGGAAGCAACGAAAACGAAAAATGGAGAAGGATGGATTTTTGGGTTGCTTGCGTGAGGCTCAGAGGAAGGAGATGGAAATTTTAGA
>NC_021164.2:28962573-28966776 GCF_000331145.2 Cicer arietinum
TTATTAATTTATTATTTATTTTATTAATTATTTATTCATTTATTTATAGTAAGTAATTCATTTGTATTTTGTGGTTGTGTGGTTATAATTCCCTCGCGGACTATTAGAGACGACGACCGATAAAGAAACGACTCGTTAGCAGATCAGACTCATTGGACGGAATCTTCAGCTGAGGTAATGGGTGGGATGAGGTTCGATCTTATGAGTATAAAATAACGTGAGATGAACGGGAATGCTGAAATTCCCAAATGTTCATTCGGGGCTTACTACGTACAGTTGAGCCCTATTGAGTAATAATAATTAATTAATAAGATGTGGATGGTAATAGTGAGGACTAAAATATAATTTAGCAACTTGTAGAATTGTCGTGAATTTGTTTATATTAAGATTGCCTGTTGCCTGATTTTATGAAATCTTATGTTGATTGTTAATGTATGAATGATTTGAACTTGAATGTTTTGTTACTTGATTGAATTTATGATATTACTAGAATGTATCACCGATTGAATTCCTTATTATGTGATTGATGAAATTGGATTGTGTATTGTGAGTAGTGTAAACCAAATATTGTGATTTTATTGTGATTGACTGATAAAGATATATGATGACGAATATCGTGAAGTCAAACTGAAACTTAGTGAGTAGTGATGATCGAGTAAGTCTGAGATATGTGTTGTAGATTTGGAGTTAGGATTGTTTTGTCATCATATAGGGAGGGTCTGACAAACCTAGTGATTCGGGGAAGTACAACTGAATGAGCCTGATCGTGGAGGGCTACAGTCGAACTGTAAGGTAAGACTGATAGACCTTGGGGGTACACCTAGTGGGGAATTCCTAAGTGGATTAGTGGGTTATTCCCTAAGGCCGGGAACTACCGTGCAACACAAGAGTACCCCGACTGTCGCGTATATGTGTCTCGGGTTGAGTTGAGGGGATCTATGAGGACTTGGCCATTCATGAATTGTCCGTCCACTCTTGTAGTGGCATAGTATCAGGCCTCCTAACCAAGTACTTCAGAGTAGAATGGTACCAAATGATGAAGTATAGAGTATAGGACATGCATAGCATTTCATTAGTTTTGATTGTCTTATTATGAATGAATTTGATAAGTCGCTGATATTATACACTTGACGGTTTTGAGATTGTGATAATTTGATTGTTTGCGTGTTCTCCTCGTGTATTTTATACTGTTACATAATTTCGATACTCACCCCTCGTTGTTTGTGTTTGGCGTTTGCGACGGACGCAGACGAGTTGTAAGTTGCAGGTGATGACTAATACCATCAGGAGAGGCGGAAGCCACCATGCCTTGGAGACCTTCATTATTATGCATTGTGTTGATGTTATTTTGAGTATTTTATTTTGGGAATTCCCGCTCTGATAGTGACATCGGGTTGGGACTATATTTGCACTGAATTTAAAACATGAGTATGTGTACTTCAAAAAGAATTCTGTTGTTTGATACTATGATTTCGAATCCATTATGTTTGATGGAAATTTTGGATTTATGTGACATGCTTATGATTATGTGATACTCTTTATAAAAAAAAAAAAATTATTTGGGGTTTAGGGTGTCACACATATTTTCGGACCAGACGATGGCTAGTGTTTGAAATCAGACGCAGAACCCGAAGCACAATTATAAATTTAAGAGAAGAATGCTATAAGGGGTTCCTAGTCGTCGATTTCATACGAACTTTTCCCGCGATTTTCGTAACACTTGACAAAAATGGACTGAAAACCGTATTTTTGGACTAGACGATTGCTAGTATTTGAAATCTGACGCGCAACCCGAAACACAATTATAAGTTTAGCAGAAGAATGCTATAAGGATCTTGTAACACCCCGATTTTCAAAGTGAGGGTGTATTTTTTTTTCAAAAGAAATTAAACTAAAACAGAGAAATAAATAAGGAAATGCCTTTGGATAAATAATTGAGTCATTATAATTTACAAGCAGCGGAAAAGTTTCTCCAAATATAAATCCAAAGCATTTACGCAACAACAAATGGTACATGGAACCCATTCAAATAAGATGTCAAACTGACAATATTAGTATCAATACAATTTTCCAAATTAAAATACTCCAACCCAAAAAGAAGGACGTCTAGTCCCTATACATCAACCTAATCTGATCATTCTACCAAAAAACTATACACCCTGAGTGATCTCCACGTGCCACGTAATATCCTCCTAACATAGCTCCAGTCAGGCGTTCCCGTCTACATTCCCATCTACAGGGTACGATCCGGTAGGATTGTCTTGACTCTCATCTGAGGGCAAAGCCCAGATTTCCACAATAGTTGTAAAGGGTCACCAACCGAAATTAACAGTTAACACATAAAATTTAAGTTTTTGAATGCACAAAATAACCTTTCAAATTAGCAGGCACTTTAAAAGGGTTTCCATATGCCAAACATGCATAAACAAGGTTGAAAAATGAAGTTTTTAATAAAACAACAATGTTGTATTCGAATACAGCATCTCTGTATTCGAATACAAGGCTGTTTCAGCATTCAGCAGCAAAAACAGCATGTCTGTATTCGAATACAACAGTCTGTATTCGACTACACTCTAAGTCAGTAGCAAAACAACATGTCTGTATTCGAATACAACAGTCTGTATTCGACTACACAGTAAGTCAGTGGCAAAAACAACATGTTTGTATTCGAATACAGCTTTCTGTATTCGAATAAACATCAGACAGCAACAGGAAAACAACAAAAATCAGCAAAAATCAGCTTTTTAAAGGGTTTCGAAACCAATCAACACTTACACACAAATCCAAACAATCACACTTAGCAATTATAGAGCAATCACCACGACATCTTGAGTTTCAAAATAGTTTTGCAATCAATCACACTTACAAACAATTCCAAAACATCCACACATGGAAATTATAACACAATCACCACGACAACATAAGTTTCGAAATGGTTTTGCAATCAGTCACACTTACACACGATAATCAATACATAACACTTAGCAATTCCAACACAATTACCACGACAATTCCTATTCAAACCACTCAATCATAAACTTGATTCAAACACGACTCGTGTGCCAAGCACCCTAATGCAATGCGTATATGCCAAAATGCATGGACTCGGAATTCCAAACCAAAACCCTCCTCGAAGGGCCGTAAATCATAATTGGACTGCCTATCGCAGGCCAAAGTACCAATTACCGAGGTGCCAACTATCACGGGTCAGCACGATTTACTAAAAGGAGTAAATCATAAACGTACCAGCTATCACGGGTCAGTACTATTTACCGAGGTGCCACCTATCACGGGTTAGCACGATTTACTAAAAGAAAAAGCGTAAGTCGTAAACGTACCGCCTATCACAGGCCAATACAGTTTACGGAGGTGCCACCTATCACAGGTCAGCACAACTTACTAAACGTAAACCGTAAACGTACCACCTATCATGGGTCAGTACAGTTTACCGAGGTGCCACCTATCACGGGTCAGCACGATTTACCAAAATGAAATGCATGAGCATACACAGACTTCATCCACAATAATCGTTAAGCAAATGCAGATATTAAAAGATTCCCCATTTTTAATACTCATTTGACTTAAACGATTTTCACAACAAACATTAAGCAAACATAACTATTAAGAGATTCCCCATTCTTAATACTCTTTTAACTTAAACGATTTTCCAAAACAACATTAAGTAAACCGAGATATTAAAAGATTCCCCATTTTTAATACTCATTTGACTTAAACGATTTTCACAACAAACATTAAGCAAACATAACTATTAAGAGATTCCCCATTCTTAATACTCTTTTAACTTAAACGATTTTCCAAAACAACATTAAGTAAACCGAGATATTAAAAGATTCCCCATTTTTAATACTCGTTTAACTCTAATGGTTTTCAAATTCCACAACAAAGCCAACTCAAACATATTATCAAATTCAATTCACAAACCATACCAAAACACATCAATTTTCATCGGTATTAACTTAGAACACGTCAAATAAGACGAACACAAATCAACATAACATAACGCTCAAACACATCAAATTTCATTTACTCATAATCATACACAAATGAGTTAAATTCATTTCCCACGAAACTTCCATCAATATAACCAAAACCTAACTCTAAGATTTTACCCACAGAACCTTAGATTCATTTTCCCTAAATCAATACATTCAACCCTAACAAATTCCTTTCCACACAACTACA
>NC_021164.2:28967868-29003835 GCF_000331145.2 Cicer arietinum
AAAGTGTTGCCTACCCCTTTTCATAGGGTGCTTAATAACTCTGCACCCATTCATAGTCGGTAAGGCTCGTCCGTTCCATTCAACATGATTCTGTCTACCATCAACAAGAGATTAAGGATGATCAGTCCCTCAATTTGTCAATAAATAACCAACAACCATGATAATGGCTTAGACTATCTTAACCGAACTGTAATAACGCTCCTTGCAACGTACAACTGAGGTTATCCTAATGTACAAGCAGTCAACTATCTTCTCAAAGTCCACTGAGTTTCCCTTATTTTCCTTTAACTTTGATCATGTCGACGAAGTACAATTTCCCATAGCTATGTCCCATAGTCTCATTTACATCCACTTGGTACGAAACATCCATTTGGTACCAAACCGAGTCACTAAGTATGACACCAACACACTGAGCACAAAACAATCACTACAGTCGAGGACTCCTAAATTTCTCCATTGTCCACAAATCCTCGATTTTTCTTTAGTCTTACAACTACGTCAACCGTAGTGTTCTTATCAGTATGTTATTCCAATTATAACTTTAATAATTCTATCCCCACATTTGTTTGGTGATCCAAGCTTCCTCAAATATTTTCGAAATCATGCCAAAGACTATCCTACTTAGGACACACAACCTTCTTTTCAGTTTAGTACTTCATTTCAAGAGTCACATTTCCATCAAAATTCCAACTTGAATTTAATTCACATACCAAGGTCTACATTTGTCTCATGCCTAACACCTCAAATTCACGCTTCACTAGAAAATTTCTTACATACTTTGCAATTATGCACAAACTCAAAAATATTTCTCCTACATCTACTGCCAACATTCAATCCGATACTTCTCAATTTCGCTGTGCCCTTCATTTGTAACTTGATGATTATTCCTTCATTATGACAGGTAAAACGCATTGTATTCACTCCATCACTTCCCCATTTATACAAACCTTAATTTCTACCTCGTTCCTTAATACATCTTCATTATAGTGATTCCAATAAATCAAGGCTTACTAATTTCCACCAAACTTTTCCATTTCATGTTCAATTGTTTCGTATCAAACAAACATTTAACTCCTTTGATTGACGAACACAATAACAACCCCCATGACATGCACTCAAGTAATGCCTTTATATCGTTGGCATACCTTTATAATAATACTGTCTGAATTATAGGTGAGATCATTCCTTTCCTGAATCTTTAATTGTAATACGCTACATCCCTATGTGCTGCTCCACAAATTTCTTGGTACATTTTCCAATATTTGGTTCACTCGCCAGATTCTTATTCCTTCTCAACATTCACCGAGATACAAACTGAAAGAATCCTAACAATTGAACGTCCTAAGGAATTATTTCTCAAACGTTCCTCATAAGCATTTCCTAAGAAATAATTATCTATAACTTCATCCTCATAAATTTTGCAGTAAAATATCTCAAAGACTCACATACCTTTCATTGTTCATCTAGTCACTAAAACACTCAGTTTAAATCTCAACGCTTGATTTCCCAAGACCAACGACTAAATCATAAATCATTTGTTACATCTCTTCTTTTTCACTTTCTATCATTTAATAGGATTCTAAAATTTGATCCTCAAAATCTCCAAACACTTCCATCCTTAACATGAATTATTTATCACTTGCCTGCCTCAACTCCTTCGATTATGAAAGTTCTAAGCATTACTTGGTCCTCCATCCAACCTTGTGGATTTTAAATCATCAACTAAAAATATCAACCATCTTAGGGTCCCAAATCAAATCTCGAATAATCCTTTCGACCTATCAAAATATTAACATCCTCTTAGTATTTTCCATCCTTTAGTAGACTCTAAAAACTTTATTTACCACAATCTCGAAGTATTCTCGTACTCGATACTTCAAATTCCACTTAATGGTAACATAGAGTTCAATACGTCAAGGCTTAACTCGTTATGTTTTTCCGAACACCGCTCAAATTCACATTTACGTGTCTAGAGATTCATCCAATATCACTATCCATACTTACTATCTCCTAAACCACAAAGAGATTTGTCACTTATCAACAAAATATATAGTCTCACTCCTATACTCGTCATGAGATTCATACTTAATAATCCAAGTTGCGAATCTAGTCTAACTCGAATGCTCGACTTTATCCCTCAAGGTATCAACTATTCCTCAAAGCGTATTTTATCTAACCAAAGGAGTATTTACTCCTAAAGTGCAGCGCTCCCTTAACCTCAATACCAGTCTCTTTCATTGACACCTAAGCACCAAATGCTATTCCAAATGGAAGCCTCATCTTCTCAACAATTCCATGATGTTCACATCTCTTTGACAGTTGTCAAACTTCATCCAATTTCATCCTGAAATCTACCAAAAAAACATCTAATACTTTCCTTAACAAAAGTCCTCCACTTAGATCTTTACTTGAAATCCCTTATTAGTCTAATGTTAATCCATCCATACTCATCATCTTCGAGTTAACACCAACACATAGCTTCTGTGTCCTTGGAACCATTTCATAAATTCCATGTCGTCATGATTTGCTTCAACTCTGCCTGACAATCCGTCATCTCGAAGATCTTTTCCATTTCTTGAATCCATTAATCAACTTTTTTTTTTGAGTTCTCATCACCCTTGAACTTTGGAGGATAGTAACGACGAAAATCTTTCAATCCTCTTGACTCAATAGCACGTATCTCTTTTTCCCTCTTCTCCAGATCCCGCAGAGTCTTTGCAGTTGTCTGTGCAACAGCAGAAACATCCTTGTTATTTGTAGCTTCAACCATTTGATCATCCCCACTGACGTTCATTCTTGCAACGTCGTTCCTTCTTGAAGGTAGTGTTTCCCTAAAACCAACACCAAGAAGAGTGTTAACGCTACAATGCATAATTCTAAAACTAACTTTCGAATATATCTACACATAATAACTATCCCTGATCTGACAACTCAGACCAATTACCCCGACGCATGATCAGATAACGACTCCCAACTTACAGTTGGCCTACAACCTAAACCAAAGGCTCCACAGCCCCCAAAGAAAACCAAACCAAAGCTCTGATACCACAATGTAACACCCCGATTTTCAAAGCGAGGGTGTATTTTTTTTTCAAAAGAAATTCAACTAAAACAGAGAAATAAATAAGGAAATGCCTTTGGATAAATAATTGAGTCATTATAATTTACAAGCAGTGGAAAAGTTTCTCCAAATATAAATCCAAAGCATTTACACAACAACAAATGGTACATGGAACCCATTCAAATAAGATGTCAAACTGACAATATTAGTATCAATACAGTTTTCCAAATTAAAATACTCCAACCCAAAAAGAAGGACGTCTAGTCCCTATACATCAACCTAATCTGATCATTCTACCAAAAAACTATACACCCTGAGTGATCTCCACGTGCCCCGTAATATCCTCCTAACATAGCTCCAGTCAGGCGTTCCCGTCTACATTCCCATCTACAGGGTACGAACCGGTAGGATTGTCCTGACTCTCATCTGAGGGCAAATCCCAGATTTCCACAATAGTTGTAAAGGGTCACCAACCGAAATTAACAGTTAACACATAACATTTAAGTTTTTGAATGCACAAAATAACCTTTCAAATTAGCAGACACCTTAAAAGTGTTTCCATATGCCAAACATGCATAAACAAGGTTGAAAAATGAAGTTTTTAATAAAACAACAATGTTGTATTCGAATACAGCATCTCTGTATTCGAATGCAAGGCTGTTTCAGCATTCAGCAGCAAAAACAACATGTCTGTATTCGAATACAACAGTCTATATTCGACTACACTGTAAGTCAGTAGCAAAACAACATGTCTGTATTCGAATACAACAGTCGGTATTCGACTACACAGTAAGTCAGTGGCAAAAACAACATTTCTGTATTCGAATACAGCTTTCTGTATTCGAATACATATCAGACATCAACATGAAAACAACAAAAATCAGCAAAATTCAGCTTTTTAAAGGGTTTCGAAACCAATCAACACTTACACACAAATCCAATGCGTATATGCCAAAATGCATGGACTCGGAATTCCAAACCAAAACCCTCCTCGAAGGGCCGTAAATCATAATTGTACCGCCTATCACAGACCAAAGTACCAATTACCGAGGTGCCACCTATCACGGGTTAGCACGATTTACTAAGAGGCGTTAATCATAAACGTACCACCTATCACGGGTCAGTACTGTTTACCGATGTGCCACCTATCACGGGTCAACACGATTTACTAAAAGAAAAAGCGTAAGTCGTAAAAGTACCGCCTATCACAAGCCAATACAGTTTACCGAGGTGCCACCTATCACGGGTCAGCACAACTTACTAAACGTAAACCATAAACGTACCACCTATCACGGGTCAGTACTGTTTACCGATGTGCCACCTATCACGGGTCAACACGATTTACCAAAATGAAATGCATGAGCATACACAGACTTCATCCACAACAATCGTTAAGCAAATGCAGATATTAAAAGATTCCCCATTTTTAATACTCATTTGACTTAAACGATTTTCACAACAAACATTAAGCAAACATAAATATTAAGAGATTCCCCATTCTTAATACTCTTTTAACTTAAACGATTTTCCAAAACAACATTAAGTAAACCGAGATATTAAAAGATTCTCCATTTTTAATACTCGTTTAACTCTAATGGTTTTCACGCCAACATTAAGTAAACGTAGACATTTGGAGAAGAATGCTATAAGGGTCTCTTTCTCCTCGATTTCATCTGGACTTTTCCACGTGATTTTCCTACCATTCGACAAAAATAGACCGAAATCTGAATTTTCGGAGTAGACGATGGCTAGTATTTGAAATTTGACGCAGAACCCGGAACTCAATTATAAATTTCGGAGAAGAATTCTATCAGGCTCTCCTGGTCCTCGATTTAATCTTGACTTTTCGGGCGATTTTCGTACCAACCGACAAAAATGGACTGAAATCCGTATTTTCGAACAAGACGATGGCTGGTGTGTAAAATATGACGCATAACCCAAAACACAGTTATAAATTTAAGAGAAGAGTGCTATAAGGGTCTCCCGCTCCTCACTTTCATCTGGACTTTTCGTGCGATTTTCATACCACCCGATGATCATAGCATTTGGGCACAGTTTCTAGCTTTTTGGTTTGGTATTTTAAAAGTTCTTTATTGCTTAGATTAATATTTTTAGCTTCTTTCTAAACTTTGGGCTGTATCTGAATTATAATTTTATTATTTGCATTTTAATTTTATTATTTGTATTTTAACTCTTTCTCGCTTTGTAGGTCATAACATGAGCTCTCGATGTTGGATTGACGCATATGAGTAGGCGTTGGAAAGCTAAAAATCCGAGTTACAACTTTTGTGTTGGAAGAAAAGACCAATTTGAAACTTCACTGGGCATAAATTGCATATTTCGTAATCTGGACTTTTGTAATAATTTTAATTAACGGGTCACATGTTTTTAAACCCTAAACCCTAAAGCCCAATATCAAGTACTATGTATTGGCCGTTTTGTTTCTTTTCTAAAGACGAAAAAATTAGGATTCAAATTGCTATAAGAAATAAATAGTTTTTATTTTATTTTCATGGAAGGCTAATTTTAAAAGATTAACCACGAGTTTAGAGTTTCATCAACACCTTGAGATTCAGGTTACACTGTCAATTTGGATTCATGATTCTATTCTTGTCTATTTGATTATATTAATATTTTGATTGCTTAAATTAAATTTCAATAGGATTGATTAAATTTAGTTGACAGTATTTGGTTTCGGTTTCTAATTTAATTAAATTATAATTTTACGACACTTGATCGTTAATTGTAATATTTTGATGATTGTGATGCTTAATCCTATCAAAGAATCCAAATTCACATAGGATTGATTACTCTTGTTTGATCAATTCTATATTCAAATAAGAATAGAATCACAAATTAGAAATCAAAACTCATTGATAGAATTTGCGATAGGTCTGAAACTCGAATAAGTGGATTAATCGTTTTGCTCATATGTTAAATAAAAAATCTAGAAAACCACTTTTTAATTTCAATTTTCAATTCGGTTATAATTATTATATCAGAAGTCCTTGAGAAAGGATTCGAGTTATTACCTCTATTTACATTTAAAATGGACCGAAATCCATATTTTCGGACCTGACGATAGCAAGTGTTTGAAATCTGACGCAGCACCCGAAATGCAGTTATAAATTTAGGAGAGGAAAGCTATAAAGGTCTCCTAGTCCTCGATTTCATCTGGACCTTTGGGCGATTTTTGTACCACCCGACAAAAATGGGCCAAAATCCATAATTTCGGATGAGACGACAGCTAGTGTTTGCAATCTGATGCACAACCGAAACACAATTATAAACTTAAGAGAAGAATGTTATAAGGGTCTTTCAGTCCTCGATTTCATCTGTACATTTCGGGCAATTTTCGTAACACCCGATGAAAATGGACTTAAATCCCTATTTTCAGACCAGACGATGACTAGTGTTTGAAACCTGATGCGGAACGCAAAACTCAATTATAAATTTTGGAGAAGAATTCTATAATTGTCTCCCGGTCCACAATTTGATCTAACCTTTTCGGGCTATTTATATCACCTGACAAAAATGGATTGTTATCCGTATTTTAGGACCAGACGACGGTTAGTGTTTCAAATCTGACATGGAACTCGAAACACAGTTATTAATTTAGGAGAAGAATGCTATAACGGTCACCTAATCATCGATTTGATCTGGAATTTTTGGGTGATTTTCGTACCACTCGACCAAAATGGGCCGAAACCCATATTTTTGGACCGGACGATGGCTAGTGTTTGAAATATGACGTGGAACTTGAAACATTGTAATAAATTTAGCTGAAGAATGCTATAAGAGTCTCCCGGTCCTCGATTTCATCTGGACTTTTCAGACGATTTTCTTACCACCCGACAAAAATGGACTGAAATCCGTATTTTCGGAAAAGACGAAGGCTAGTGTTTGAAATTTGACGCAGAACTGGAAACACAATTATTAATTTAACAAAAGAATGCTATAAGGAATTCCAAGTCGTCGATTTCATCTGGTTTTTTCGAGAGATTTTCGTACCCCTCGACAAAAATGGACCGAAATCTGTATTTTCAAACCAGACGATGCCCAGTGTTTGAAATCTAACATGGAATCTGAAACTCAATTATAAGATTAGGAGAAAAATGCTATAAGGGTCTCTCGGTCCTCGATTTCATTTAAACTTTTCGGACGATTTTCGTACCACCCATCAAAATTGGACCGAAATTAGTATTTTTGGACCAGACGATGGCTAGAGTATGAAATCTGACGCGGAACCCAAAACATAGTTATAAATTTAGGAGAAGAATGCTATAAGGGTTTCCCAGTCCTCGATTTCATCTAGACTTTTTGGGCAATTTTTGTAATACCCGACAAAAATGGACCGAAATTTGTATTTTCAAACCAGACCATGGCTAGTGTTTGATATCTGACGCGGAACCCGGAACATAGTTAAAAATTTAGGAGAATAATGCTATAAGGCTCTCACTGTCCTCGATTTCATCTAGACGTTTTGGGCAATTTTTGTACCACCCGACAAAAATGGACTAAAATCCGTATTTTTGGACCGGAAGATATCTAGTGTTTGAAATCTGAAGCGGAACCTTAAATACAGTTATAAATTTAGAAGAAGAATGCTATAAGGGTTTCCCGGTCCTCGATTTCATCTGGACTTTTTAGGCAATTTTCTTACCTCCCGACCAAAATGGAACGAAATCCGTATTTTCGGACCAAGTGATATCTAGTGTTTGAATTCGGACGTAGAACCCGAAACACAATTATAAATTGAGGAGAAGAATGCTATATGGGTCTCCCAGTCCTCGATTTCATCTGGACTTTTCAGGCGATTTTTGTACTACTCGACAAAAATATACTGAAATCCATATTTTCAGACTAGACGATGGCTAGTATTTGAAATCTGATGCAGAACCCGAACCACAATTATAAATTTAGGAGAGGAATGCTAAAAGGGTCTCTCGATCCTCGATTTCATCTGGAATTTTTGGGCAATTTTCATACCATCCGATAAAAATGGACCAAGATCTGTATTTTCGGAGCAGACGATGGCTAGTGTATGAAATCTGACTCGGAACCCGAAACACGGTTTTAAATTTAGGAGAAGAATGCTATAAGGGTCTCCCAGTCATCAATTTCATTTATATTTTTCGTTCGGACGATGTCTAATGTTTGAAACTGGACGCGAAATCCAAAACACATTTGTAAATTTAGGAGCAGAAGGCTATAAGGGTCTCCCGATCCTTGATTTGAGCTACATTTTTTGGGAAACTTTTGTGTCACCCAATTAAAATGGACCAAAATACGTATTTTTGGACCAGACAATGGCTATTGTTTGAAATCTAATGCAGAACCCAAATCACAGTTATAAATTTAAGAGAAAAATGATATAATGGTCTCCCAATCCTCAATTTCTTCTATACTATTTGGTAAATTTTTGTACCACCCGATAAAAATGGACTGAAAACTGTATTTTCGCAACAGACGATGGCTAGTGTTTAAAATCTGACTCGGAACCTGAAACACAATTTTAAATTTAGGAGAGGAATGTTATAAGCGTCTCCTGGTCCTCGATTTCATTTGGACTTTTCAGGCGACTTTCATACCACCAGACAAAAATGGACCGAAATCCGTATTTTCGGACCGGACAATGGTTAGTGCTTGAAATCTAACGCAAAACCTGAAACACAATTAAAAAATTAGGAGAAGAATGCTATAATGGTCTCCCAGTTTTCGATTTCATCCGGACTTTAGGGGCGATTTACGTACCACCTGACAAAAATGGATCGAATTCCATATTTTCGGACCTGATGATTGTAATGCCCCGTTTTTCAAAGCGAGGGTGTATTTTTTTTTCAAAAGAAATTAAACTAAAACAGAGAAATAAACGAGGAAATGCCTTTGGATAAATAATTGAGTCATTATTATTTACAAGCAGCGGAAAAGTTTCTCCAAATATAAATCCAAAGCATTTACACAATAACAAATGGTACATGGAACCCATTCAAATAAGATGTCAAACTGACAATATTAGTATAAGTACAGTTTTCCAAATCAAAATACTCCAACCCAAAAAGAAGGACGTCTAGTCCCTATACATCAACCTAATCTGATCATCCTACCAAAAACTATACACCCTGAGTGATCTCCACTCGCCCCGTGAGATCCTCCTAACGTAGCTGCAGTCAAGCATTCTCATCCGTAGGGTATGAACCAGTAGGATCGTCCTGGCTCTCATCTGAGGGCAAAGCCCAGATTTCCACAATAATTGTAAAGGGTCACCAACCGAAATTAACAGATAACACATAACATTTAAGTTTTAAATGCACAAAATAACCTTTCAACTAAGCATGCACCTTAAAAGGATTTCTCATATGCTAAAAGTTCATGTAATGCTTGCCAATTAAAAATGAAATCAAAATGAAGTTCTCAAACCATCAAGTAATACATAACTGACCAAAGCATTGATAAATCAATTGAGCAATCGATTATCTAACTCAAAATAAGGACTTTTGCTGAGCCAATCGATTGCCAAATCGATTTGGTCAGTTCTGCTGAGTTTCTGCATGACCAAATCGATTTCTAAGTCGATTTTGTCAGTTCTGATGAGTCCCTGGGTTGCCAAATCGATTTCCAAATCGATTTCGGCAGTTTTGCTGAGTTCCTGCCTCTCTGCCAATCGATTTCCAAATCGATTTCTTAAAAGATTTTGAAAGATATATTTATACAATCGATTGGCAAATCGATTAGGTCAAAATGGTGAACTTCCTGCAACTCATCCAATCGATTGGGAAATCGATTTCCCTGATCGTTTTTCCAAAAATTCATGCATTTACTCAAGTCATTCCTAATCAAGTTCACAACCTAACACTTAGCAATTCCTACACGATTACCACGGCAATTGGGATCTCGATAACCATCATACTTACACACAACAATCAACACATAACACTTAGCATTTTCAACGCAATTACCACAACGACTCAAATTCAAATCACTTAATCATAAAACTCAAATCAACCACGACTCGCGTGCCAAGCACCCTAATGCAATGCGTATATGCCAAAATGCATGGACTCGGAATTCCAAACCAAAACCCTCCTCGAAGGGCCGTAAATCATAATTGTACCGCCTATCGCAGGCCAAAGTACCAATTACCGAGGTGCCACCTATCACGGGTCAGCACGATTTACTAAAATGCGTAAATCATAAACGTACCACCTATCACGGGTCAGTACAGTTTACCGAGGTGTCACCTATCACGGGTCAACACGATTTACTAAAAGAAAAAGCGGGAATCGTAAACGTACCGCCTATCACAGACCAGTACTGTTTACCTAGGTGCCACCTATCACGGGTCAGCACAATTCACCAAAAACGTAAATCGTAAACGTACCACCTATCACAGACCAGTACTGTTTACCGAGGTACCACCTATCACGGGTCAGCACGATTTACTAAAATGCGTAAATCATAAACGTACCACCTATCACGGGTCAGTACAGTTACCATGGTGTCACCTATCACGGGTCAACACGATTTACTAAAAGAAAAAGCGGGAATCGTAAACGTACCGCCTATCACAGACCAGTACTGTTTACCGAGGTACCACCTATCACGGGTCAGCACGATTTACTAAAATGCGTAAATCATAAACGTACCACCTATCACGGGTCAATACAGTTTACCAAGGTGTCACCTATCACGGGTCGACACAATTTACCAAATGAAATGCATGAGCATACACAGACTCCATTCACAACAATCGTTAAGCAAATGCAGATATTAAAAGATTCCCCATTTTTAATACCCATTTAACTTAAACGACTTTCAAACAACATTAATTAAATAAGTCATTAAGAGATTCCCCGTTCTTAATACCGATTTAACTTAATGATTTTCAAAACAAAACGTTAAGCAAACAGTCATATTAAGAGATTCCCCATTCTTAATACTCATTTACCGAAACGATTTTCAAAAACGATAGTTAAGTAACCGAGACATTAAGAGATTCCCCATTCTCAACGCCCAGTTAACTTAAACATTTTCCTCAAATACACATTAAGTAAACCGAGGTATTAAAAGATTCCCCATTTTTAATACCCATTTACTTAAACGACTTTCAAACAACATTAATTAAATAAGTCATTAAGAGATTCCCCGTTCTTAATACCGATTTAACTTAATGATTTTCAAAACAAAACGTTAAGCAAACAGTCATATTAAGAGATTCCCCATTCTTAATATACTTTTGACTTAAACGATTTTCTCGCAAAACATGCAGTAAACGAGTCATTAAGAGATTCCCCATTCTTAATATACTTTTGACTTAAACGATTTTCTCGCAAAACATTCAGTAAACGAGTCATTAAGAGATTCCCCATTCTTAACACTCATTTACCGAAACGATTTTCAAAAACGATAGTTAAGTAACCGAGACATTAAGAGATTCCCCATTCTCAACGCCCAGTTAACTTAAACATTTTCCTCAAATACACATTAAGTAAACCGAGGTATTAAAAGATTCCCCATTTTTAATACTCGTTTAACTCTAATGGTTTTCAAATTCCACAGAAACAAATTCAAACATACTTTCACATTCAAACCATAATTCACAACAACCACAATTTATTTATCGACGAGTAATTCTAATCGGCATCAAAATATCTTTTTGATCATATAAACTCCAAAATATTATTATCTTTGGCTAAAAAGCCTCCGAGCCAAAATCCAAAATACACAAAAATACATAAAATACACTTTAAAATTATGGGTCTTACAATGATGACTAGTGGTTGAAATCTGACCTGGAACCCGAAACATAATTATAAATTTAGGAGATGAATACTATAAAGGTCTCCCGGTCATCGATTTCATCTGGACCTTTCAGGCGATTTTTGTACCCCCAGACAAAATTTGACCAAAATCAGTTTTTTCGGACCATACGACGGCTAGTGTTTGAAATCAAACACATAAAGTGAAACACACTTTTAAATTTAAGAAAATAATGATATAAGGGTCTCCCGGTCCTCGATTTCATCTGTACTTTTAAGGCAATTTTCGTACCACCCGACAAAAATAGACCGAAATCTGTATTTTCGGACCAGATGATGGCTAGTGTTTGAAATCTGACGCGAAACCCGAAACTCAATTATAAATTTTTGTAACGAATGGTATAATGGTCTCCCGATCTTCAATTTCATCTGGACTTTTTGGGTGATTTACATATCCCCTGACAAAAATAGGCCGAAATTAGTTTTTTCGGACCACACGATGGCTAGTGTTTGAAATCTGACGCGAAACCCGAAACACAATTATAATTTTAGGAGAAGAATTTTATAAGGGTCTCCCGGTCCTCGATTTCATCTAGGCCTTTCGTGCGATTTTTGTACCACAAGACAAAATAGGACAAAAATTAGTAATTTTGGACCAAACGACGGTTAGTGTTTTAAATCTGACGCAGAAACCGAAACACAAATATAAATTTAAGAAAAGAATGCTATAAGGGTCTCCCGGTCCTCAATTTCATCCTTACCTTTCAGGAAATTTTCGTACCACCCGAAACAAATGAACCGAAATCCTTATTGTCGGACCAAACGATGGCTAATGTTTGAAATTTGACGTGGACCCCAAAACTCAATTATAAAACGATGGCTAGTGTTTGTAACCTCTCGCAAAACCTGAAACACAGTTATCAATTTAGGGGAAGAATGCTATATGGGTCTTTCGGTCAACGATTTCATCTGGACTTTTTGAGTGACTTTCGTACCACCCGACAAAAATGGACCGAAATCCATTTTTTCAGACCAGACGATGGCTAGTGTTTGAAATCTAATCTAAAACCCGAAACAAAATTATTAATTTATGAGAGGAATGCTATAAGGGTGTCTCGATTCTCGATTTAATCTGTACGTTTCCCGCGATTTTCGTACCACTTGACAATAATGGATCGAAATCCGTAATTTCGTACCAGACGATTGCTGGTGTTTGAAACCTAACGCGGAACCCGAAACACAATTATAAATTTATGAGAAGAATTCTATAAGTGTCTCCGGGTCCTCGATTTCATATGTACTTTTTCAGCCGATTTTGGTACCACTCGACAAAAAAGAACCGAAATCCAAATTTTTGGACCAGACGATGGCTAATGTTTAAAATCTGACACGGAACCCAATACTCAATGATAAATTTTGGAGAAGAATGCTATAATGGTCTCCGGGTCCTCGATTTCATCTAGACTTTTCGGGCGATTTTCATATCACCCGACAAAAATGGGCCAAAATAAGTATTTTTCGACCAGACGATGGCAGTGTTTGAAATCTCACGTGAAACCTGAAACACATTTATCAATTGAGGATAAGAATGCTATATGGGTCTCCCGGTCATCGATTTCATATGGAATTTTTGAGTGACTTTCGTACCACCTAACAAAAATGGACCGAAATCCGTATATTCAGACCAGACGATAGCTAGTGTTTTAAATTTGACCTGAAACCCGAAACACAATTATTAATTTAGGAGAGGAATGCCATAAGGGTCTCTCAATCTTCCATTTCATCCGGACTTTAGGACCGATTTTCGTACCACCCGACAATAATGGACCAAAATTTGTATTTTCAGACCTAACGATGACTAGTGTTTGAAATCTAACGTGGAACCCGAAACTCAATTATAAATTTAGGATAGGAATGCAATAAGGCTCTCCCTGTCCTTGATTTCATCTGGTTTTTTTGGGTGATTTTCGTACCACCTGAACAAAATTACCGAAATCCGTATTTTCGGACCTCACGATGGCTAGTGTTTGAAATCGGATGTGGAACTCGAAACACAGTTATAAATTTTGGAGAAGAATGCTATAAGGGTCTCCTGGTTCTCGATTTTATCTGGACTTTTCAAGCGATTTTCGTACCACCCCACATAAATGGACATAAATCCGTATTTTCGGACCTAACGATGGCTAGTGTTTGAAATCTGAAGCGGAACCCTAAACACAGTTATAAATAGGAGAAGAATGCTATAAGGGTCTCCCTGTCCTCGATTTAATCTAGGCCTTTTGGGCGACTTTTGTACCACCTGACAAAAATGGACCAAAATCTGTATTTTTAGATCAGACGACAGTTAGTGTTTGCAATCTGATGCAGAAACCAATACACAGTTATAAATTTAAGAGAAGAATGTTATAAGGGTCTCTTGTCAAAATGGACCACCAGACAAACTGGACTGAAATCTGTATTTTCACAACTGACGATGGCTAGTATTTGAAATCTGACGCGGAACCCGAAACATAATTTTAAATTTTGTATAGGAATGCTATAAGGGTATCTCGACCATCGATTTCATTTGGTCTTTTTAGGCAATTTTCGTACCATCCGACTATAATGGACTAAAATTTGTATTTTCGAACCAGACGATGGCTAGTGGTTTAAATTTGACGCGGAACCCGAAACTGAATTTCATATTTAGAAGAAGAATGCTATAAGGGTTTCCCAGTCCTCGATTTCATCTGGACTTTTTAGGCAATTTTGTTACCTCCCGACAAAAATGGAACGAAATCCGTATTTTCGGACCAGGTGATATCTAGTATTTGAATTCGGACGTAGAACCCGAAACACAGTTATAAATTGAGGAGAAGAATGCTATATGGGTCTCCCAGTCCTCGATTTCATCTGGACTTTTCAGGCGATTTTTGTACTACTCGACAAAATTTTACTGAAATCCATATTTTCAGACTAGACGATGGCTAGTATTTGAAATCTGACGCGAAACCCGAAACACAATTATAAGTTTAGGAGAAGAATGCTATAAGGATCTCCCGGTCCTCGATTTGGCTGGACATTTCGAGTAATTTTTGTACCAACCGACCAAAATGGACCGAAATCCATATTTTTTAACCGAAAGACGACTAGTGTTTTAAATCTGACGTGGAACCCGAAACTCAATTATAAATTTAGGAGAAGAATACTATAAGGCTTTCTCGGCCCTCAATTTCATCTGGAATTTTTTGGCAATTTTTGTACCACATGAAAACAATGGACCAAAATCCATATTTTCGGACAAGATGATGGCTAGTGTTTGAAATCTGATGCGGAACCCAAAACTCAAATATAAATTTAGGAGAGAAATGCTATAAGACTCTCATGGTCCTCAATTTCATCTAGACTTTTCAAGTGATTTTAGTACCACTTGACAAAAATGGACCGAAATCCAAATTTTTGGACCAAACGATGGCTAATGTTTGAAATCTGACACAGAACCCAAAAAAACAATTATAAATTTAGGAGAAGAATTCTATAAAGCTCTCCCAGTCCTTGATATCATCTGGACTTTTTGGGAGATTTTCGTACCACCCAATAAAAATAGACAGATATCCGTATTTTTGGATTAGACGATGGCTAGTGTTGGAAATCTGACGCGGGACCCAAAACATAGTTAGAAATTTTGGAGAAGAATGCTATAAGGGTCTCTTTATCCTCGATTTCATCTGGACTTTTCCACGTGATTTTCCTACCATTCGACAAAAATAGACCGAATCTGAATTTTCGGAGTAGACGATGGCTAGTTTTTGAAATCTGACGCGGAACCCGGAACTCAATTATAAATTTCAGAGAAGAATTCTATCAGGCTCTCCTAGTCCTCGATTTAATCTTGACTTTTCGGGCGATTTTCGTACCAATCGACAAAAATGGACTGAAATCCGTATTTTCGAACAAGACGGTGGTTGGTGTGTAAAATATGATGCATAACCCAAAACACAGTTATAAATTTAAGACAATAGTGCTATAAGGGTCTCCCGCTCCTCAATTTCATCTGGACTTTTCGGGCGATTTTCATACCACCCGATGATCATAACATTTGGGCACAGTTTCTAGCTTGTTTCTAAACTTTGGGCTGGATCTGAATTATAATTTTATTATTTGCATTTTAATTTTATTATTTGTATTTTGACTCTTTCTCGCTTTGTAGGTCATAACATGAGCTCTCGATGTTGGATTGACGCATATGAGTAGGCGTTGGAAAGCTAAAAACCCGAGTTACAATTTTGTGTTGGAGGAAAAGACCAATTTGAAACTTTACTGGGCATAAATTGCATATTTCGTAATCTGAACTTTTGTAATAATTTTAATTAACGGGTCACATATTTTTAAACCCTAAAGCCCAATATCAAGTACTATGTATTGGCCGTTTTGTTTCATTTCTAAAGACGAAAAAATTAGGATTCAAATTGCTATAAGAAATAAATAGTTTTTATTTTATTTTCATGGAAGGCTAATTTTAAAAGATTAACCACGAGTTTAGAGTTTCATCAACACCTTGAGATTCAGGTTACACTGTCAATTTGGATTCATGATTCTATTCTTGTCTATTTGATTATATTAATATTTTGATTGCTTAAATTAAATTTCAATAGGATTGATTAAATTTAGTTGATAGTATTTGGTTTCGGTTTCTAATTTAATTAAATTATAATTTTACGACACTTGATCGTTAATTGTAATATTTTGATGATTGTGATGCTTAATTCAATCAAAGAATCCAAATTCACATAGGATTGATTACTCTTGTTTGATCAATTCTATATTCAAATAAGAATAGAATCACAAATTAGAAATCAAAACTCATTGATAGAATTTGCGATAGGTCTGAAACTCGAATAAGTGGATTAATCGTTTTGCTCATATGTTAAATAAAAAATCTAGAAAACCACTTTTTAATTTCAATTTTCAATTCGGTTATAATTATTATATCAGAAGTCCTTGAGAAAGGATTCGAGTTATTACCTCTATTTACATTTAAAATGGACCGAAATCCATATTTTCGGACCTGACGATAGCAAGTGTTTGAAATCTGACGCAGCACCCGAAATGCAGTTATAAATTTAGGAGAGGAAAGCTATAAAGGTCTCCTAGTCCTCGATTTCATCTGGACCTTTGGGCGATTTTTGTACCACCCGACAAAAATGGGCCAAAATCCATAATTTCAGATGAGACGACAGCTAGTGTTTGCAATCTGATGCACAACCGAAACACAGTTATAAACTTAAGAGAAGAATGTTATAAGGGTCTTTCGGTCCTCGATTTCATCTGTACATTTCGGGCAATTTTCGTAACACCCGATGAAAATGGACTTAAATCCCTATTTTCAGACCAGACGATGACTAGTGTTTGAAACCTGATGCGGAACGCAAAACTCAATTATAAATTTTGGAGAAGAATTCTATAATTGTCTCCCGGTCCACAATTTCATCTAACCTTTTCGGGCTATTTTTATCACCTGACAAAAATGGACTGTTATCCGTATTTTAGGACCAGACGACGGTTAGTGTTTGAAATCTGACACGGAACTCGAAACACAGTTATTAATTTAGGAGAAGAATGCTATAACGGTCACCTAATCATCGATTTGATCTGGAATTTTCGGGTGATTTTCGTACTACTCGACCAAAATGGGCCGAAACCCATATTTTTGGACCGGACGATGGCTAGTGTTTGAAATATGATGTGGAACTTCAAACATTGTAATAAGTTTAGCTGAAGAATGCTATAACACTCTCCCGGACCTCGAATTCATTTGGACTTTTTAGGCAATTTTCGAACCACCCGACAAAAATGGTCCGAAATCCGTATTTTTAAACCAGACGAAATCTAGTGTTTGAATTCGGATGTGGAACTCGAAACACAATTATAAATTTAGGAGAAGAATGCTATATAGGTCTCCCAGTCCTCGATTTTATCTGGACTTTTCGGGCAATTCTCGTACCACTCGAACAAAATGGACTGGACGATGGCTAGTATTTGAAATATGACACATAACCCAAAACACAACTATAAATTTAGAAGAAGAATGCTATAAGAGTCTCCCGGTCCTCGATTTCATCTAGACTTTTCAGACGATTTTCTTACCACCCGACAAAAATGGACTGAAATCCGTATTTTCGAAAAAGACGAAGGCTAGTGTTTGAAATTTGACGCAGAACTGGAAACACAATTATTAATTTACCAAAAGAATGCTATAAGGAATTCCAAGTCCTCGATTTCATCTGGTTTTTTCGAGACATTTTCGTTCCACTCGACAAAAATGGACCGAAATCTGTATTTTCAAACCAGACGATGCCCAATGTTTGAAATCTAACATGGAATCCGAAACTCAATTATAAGTTTAGGAGAAAATTTTTATAAGGGTCTCTCGGTCCTTGATTTCTTTTAGACTTTTCGGACGATTTTTGTACCACCCATCAAAATTGGACCGAAATCAGTATTTTTGGACCAGACGATGGCTAGAGTATGAAATCTGACGCTAAACCCAAAACATAGTTATAAATTTAGGAGAAGAATGCTATAAGGGTCTCCCAGTCCTCGATTTCATCTAGACTTTTTGGGCAATTTTTGTAATACCCGACAAAAATGGACCGAAATTTGTATTTTCGAACTAGACCATGGCTAGTGTTTGATATCTGACGCGGAACCCGGAACATAGTTATAAATTTAGGAGAATAATGCTATAAGGCTCTCACTGTCCTCGATTTCATCTAGACGTTTTGGGCAATTTTTGTACCACCCGACAAAAATGGACTAAAATCCGTATTTTTGGACCGAAAGATATGTAGTGTTTGAAATCTGAAGCGGAACCCAAAATACAGTTATAAATTTAGAAGAAGAATGCTATAAGGGTTTCCCAGTCCTCGATTTCATCTGGACTTTTTAGGCAATTTTCTTACCTCCCGACAAAAATGGAACGAAATCCGTATTTTCGGACCAGGTGATATCTAGTATTTGAATTCGGACGTAGAACCCGAAACACAGTTATAAATTGAGGAGAAGAATGTTATATGGGTCTCGCAGTCCTCGATTTCATCTGGACTTTTCAGGCGATTTTTGTACTACTCGACAAAAATATACTGAAATCCATATTTTCAGACTAGACGATGGCTAGTATTTGAAATCTGATGCAGAACCCGAACCACAATTATAAATTTAGGAGAGGAATGCTAAAAGGGTCTCTCGATCCTCGATTTCATCTGGAATTTTTGGGCAATTTTCATACCATCCGACAAAAATGGACCAAGATCTGTATTTTCGGAGCAGACGATGGCTAGTGTATGAAATCTGACTCGGAACCCGAACCAATGTTTTAAATTTAGGAGAAGAATGCTATAAGGGTCTCCCAGTCATCAATTTCATTTATATTTTTCGTTCGGACGATGTCTAATATTTGAAACTGGACGCGAAATCCAAAACACATTTATAAATTTAGGAGCAGAAGGCTATAAGGGTCTCCCGATCCTTGATTTTAACTACATTTTTTGGGCAACTTATGTGTCACCCAATTAAAATGGACCAAAATACGTATTTTTGGACCAGACAATGGCTATTGTTTGAAATCTAATGCAGAACACAAATCACAATATTAAATTTAAGAGAAAAATGATATAATGGTCTCCCAATCCTCAATTTCTTCTATACTATTTGGTAAATTTTTGTACCACCCGATAAAAATGGACTGAAAACTGTATTTTCGCAACAGACGATGGCTAGTGTTTAAAATCTGACTCGAAACCTGAAACACAGTTTTAAATTTAGGAGAAGAATGTTATAAGGGTCTCCTGGTCCTCGATTTCATTTGGACTTTTCAGGCGACTTTCATACCACCAGACAAAAAGGGACCGAAATCCGTATTTTCGGACCGGACAATGGTTAGTGCTTGAAATCTAATGCAGAACCTGAAACACAATTAAAAAATTAGGAGAAGAATGCTATAATGGTCTCCCAGTTTTCGATTTCATCCGGACTTTAGGGGCGATTTACGTACCACCTGACAAAAATGGATCGAATTCCATATTTTCGGACCTGATGATGACTAGTGGTTGAAATCTAACCTGGAACCCGAAACATAATTATAAATTTAGGAGATGAATACTATAAGGGTCTCCCGGTCATCGATTTCATCTGGACCTTTCGGGCGATTTTTGTACCCCCAGATAAAATTTGACCAAAATCAGTTTTTTCGGACCATACGACGACTAGTGTTTGAAATCAAACACATAAAGTGAAACACACTTTTAAAATTAAGAAAATAATGATATAAGGGTCTCCCGGTCCTCGATTCCATCTGTACTTTTAAGGCAATTTTCGTACCACCCGACAAAAATAGACCGAAATCTGTATTTTCGGACCAGATGATGGCTAGTGTTTGAAATCTGACGCGAAACCCGAAACTCAATTATAAATTTTTGTAACGAATGGTATAATGGTCTCCCGATCTTCAATTTCATCTGGACTTTTTGGGTGATTTACATATCCCCTGACAAAAATAGGCCGAAATTAGTTTTTTCGGACCACACGATGGCTAGTGTTTGAAATCTGACGCGAAACCCGAAACACAATTATAATTTTAGGAGAAGAATTTTATAAGGGTCTCCCGGTCCTCGATTTCATCTAGGCCTTTCGTGCGATTTTTGTACCACAAGACAAAATAGGACAAAAATTAGTAATTTTGGACCAAACGACGGTTAGTGTTTTAAATCTGACGCAGAAACCGAAACACAAATATAAATTTAAGAAAAGAATGCTATAAGGGTCTCCCGGTCCTCAATTTCATCCTTACTTTTCAGGAAAATTTCGTACCACCCGAAACAAATGGACCAAAATCCTTATTGTCGGACCAAACGATGGCTATTGTTTGAAATTTGACGTGGACCCCAAAACTCAATTATAAATTTTGGTGAAGAATGCTATAATAATCTCCTGGTCCTCGATTTCATCTAGACTTTTCGGGCGATTTTCATATCACCCGAAAAAAATGGGTCGAAATCTGTATTTTCAGACCAAACGTTGGCTAGTGTTTGTAACCTCTCGCGAAACCTGAAACGCAGTTACCAATTTAGGGGAAGAATGCTATATGGGTCTTTCGGTCAACGATTTCATCTGGACTTTTTGAGTGACTTTCGTACCACCCAACAAAAATGGACCGAAATCCATTTTTTTCAGACCAGACGGTGGCTAGTGTTTGAATTCTGATCTAAAACCCTAAACAAAATTATTAATTTATGAGAGGAATACTATAAGGGTGTCTCGATTCTCGATTTAATCTGTACGTTTCCGGCGATTTTCGTACCACTCGACAATAATGGATCAAAATCCGTAATTTCGTACCAGACGATGGCTGGTGTTTGAAACCTAACGCGGAACCCGAAACACAATTATAAATTTATGAGAAGAATTCTATAAGTGTCTCCGGGTCCTCGATTTCATATGTACTTTTTCAGCCGATTTTGGTACCACCCGACAAAAAAGAACCGAAATCCAAATTTTTGGACCAGACGATGGCTAATGTTTAAAATCTGACACGGAACCCAATACTCAATGATAAATTTTGGAGAAGAAAGCTATAATGGACTCCCGGTCCTCGATTTCATCTAGACTTTTCGGGCGATTTTCATATCACCCGACAAAAATGGGCCAAAATAAGTATTTTTCGACCAGACGATGGCAGTGTTTGAAATCTCACGTGAAACCTGAAACACATTTATCAATTGAGGATAAGAATGCTATATGGGTCTCCCGATCATCGATTTCATATGGAATTTTTGAGTGACTTTCGTACCACCTAACAAAAATGGACCGAAATCTGTATATTCAGACCAGACGATGGCTAGTGTTTTAAATTTGACCTGAAACCCGAAACACAATTATTAATTTAGGAGAGGAATGCCATAAGGGTCTCTCAATCTTCCATTTCATCCGGACTTTAGGAACGATTTTCGTACCACCGACAAAAATGGACCAAAATTTGTATTTTCAAACCTAACGATGACTAGTGTTTGAAATCTAACATGGAACCCGAAACTCAATTATAAATTTAGGATAGGAATGCAATAAGGCTCTCCCTGTCCTTGATTTCATCTGGTTTTTTTGGGTGATTTTCGTACCACCTGAACAAAATGTACCGAAATCCGTATTTTCGGACCTCACGATGGCTAGTGTTTGAAATCGGATGTGGAACTCGAAACACAATTATAAATTTTGGAGAAGAATGCTATAAGGGTCTCCTGGTTCTCGATTTTATCTGGACTTTTCGAGCGATTTTCGTACCACCCCACATAAATGGTATAAATCCGTATTTTCGGACCTAACAATGGCTAGTGTTTGAAATCTGAGGCGGAACCCTAAACACAGTTATAAATAGGAGAAGAATGCTATAAGGGTCTCCCTGTCCTCGATTTAATCTGGACCTTTCGGGCGACTTTTGTACCACCTGACAAAAATGAACCAAAATCTGTATTTTTAGATCAGACGACAGTTAGTGTTTGCAATCTGATGCAGAAACCAATACACAGTTAAAAATTTAAGAGAAGAATGTTATAAGGGTCTCTTGTCAAAATGGACCACCAGACAAACTGGACTGAAATCTGTATTTTCACAACTGACGATGGCTAGTATTTGAAATCTGACGCGGAACCCGAAACATAATTTTAAATTTTGTAGAGGAATGCTATAACGGTATCTCGACCATCGATTTCATTTGGTCTTTTTAGGCAATTTTCGTACCATCCGACTATAATGGACTAAAATTCGTATTTTCGAACCAGACGATGGCTAGTGGTTTAAATTTGACGCGGAACCCGAAACTGAATTTCAAATTTAGGAGAAGAATGCTATAAGGGTCTCCCGGTCCTTGACTTCATCTGGACTTTTCGGCCAATTTTTGTACCACCCGACAAATGGATTGAAATCCATATTTTCAGACCAAACGATGGCTAGTGTTTGAAATCAGACGCAGAACCCGAAGCACAGTTATAAATTTAAGAGAAGAATGCTATAAGGGGTTCCTAGTCGTCGATTTCATACGAACGTTTCCGGCGATTTTCGTAACACTTGACAAAAATGGACCGAAAACCGTATTTTTGGACTAGACGATTGCTAGTGTTTGAAATCTGACGCGAAACCCGAAACACAATTATAAGTATAGGAGAAGAATGCTATAAGGATCTCCCGGTCCTTGATTTGGCTGGACATTTCGAGTAATTTTTGTACCACCCGACCAAAATGGACTGAAATCCATATTTTTTAACCGAAAGACGACTAGTGTTTGAAATCTGACGTGGAACCCGAAACTCAATTATAAATTTAGGAGAAGAATACTATAAGGCTTTCTCGGCCCTCAATTTCATCTGGAATTTTTCGGCAATTTTGTACCACATGTAAACAATGGACCAAAATCCATATTTTCGGACAAGACGATGGCTAGTGTTTGAAATCTGACGCGGAACCCAAAACTCAAATATAATTTTAGGAGAGAAATGCTATAAGACTCTTCTGGATCTCAATTTCATCTAGACTTTTCAAGTGATTTTAGTACCACTTGACAAAAATGGACCGAAATCCAGATTTTTGGACTAAACGATGGCTAATGTTTGAAATCTGACACGGAACCCAAAAACACAATTATAAATTTAGGAGAAGAATTCTATAAAGCTCTCCCAGTCCACGATATCATCTGGACTTTTCGGGAGATTTTCGTACCACCCAATAAAAATAGACAGATATCCGTATTTTTGGATTAGACGATGGCTAGTGTTGGAAATCTGACGCGGAACCCAAAACATAGTTAGAAATTTTGGAGAAGAATGCTATAAGGGTCTCTTTCTCCTCGATTTCATCTGGACTTTTCCACGTGATTTTCATACCATTCGACAAAAATAGACCGAAATCTGAATTTTCGGAGTAGACGATGGCTAGTTTTTGAAATCTGACGCGGAACTCAGAACTCAATTATAAATTTTGGAGAAGAATTCTATCAGGATCTCCTGGTCCTCGATTTAATCTTGACTTTTCGGGCGATTTTCGTACCAACTGACAAAAATGGACTGAAATCCGTATTTTCGAACAAGACGATGGCTGGTGTGTAAAATATGACGCATAACCCAAAACACAGTTATAAATTTAAGAGAAGAGTGCTATAAGGGTCTCCCGCTCCTCAATTTCATCTGACCTTTTCGGGCGATTTTCATACCACCCGATGATCATAGCATTTGGGCACAGTTTCTAGCTTTTTGGTTTGGTATTTTAAAAGTTCTTTATTGCTTAGATTAATATTTTTAGCTTGTTTCTAAACTTTGGGCTGGATCTGAATTATAATTTTATTATTTGCATTTTAATTTTATTATTTGTATTTTGACTCTTTCTCGCTTTGTAGGTCATAACATGAGCTCTCGATGTTGGATTGACGCATATGAGTAGGCGTTGGTAAGCTAAAAATCCGAGTTACAATTTTGTGTTGGAAGAAAAGACCAAGTTGAAACTTTACTGGGCATAAATTGCATATTTCGTAATATGAACTTTTGTAATAATTTTAATTAACGGGTCACATATTTTTAAACCCTAAACCCTAAAGCCCAATATCAAGTACTATGTATTGGCCGTTTTGTTTCTTTTCTAAAGACGAAAAAATTAGGATTCAAATTGCTATAAGAAATAAATAGTTTTTATTTTATTTTCATGGAAGGCTAATTTTAAAAGATTAACCACGAGTTTAGAGTTTCATCAACACCTTGAGATTCAGGTTACACTGTCAATTTGGATTCATGATTCTATTCTTGTCTATTTGATTATATTAATATTTTGATTGCTTAAATTAAATTTCAATAGGATTGATTAAATTTAGTTGACAGTATTTGGTTTCGGTTTCTAATTTAATTAAATTATAATTTTACGACACTTGATCGTTAATTGTAATATTTTGATGATTGTGATGCTTAATTCAATCAAAGAATCCAAATTCACATAGGATTGATTACTCTTGTTTGATCAATTCTATATTCAAATAAGAATAGAATCACAAATTAGAAATCAAAACTCATTGATAGAATTTGCGATAGGTCTTAAACTCGAATAAATGGATTAATCGTTTTGCTCATATGTTAAATAAAAAATCAAGAAAACCACTTTTTAATTTCAATTTTCAATTCGGTTATACTTATTATATCAGAAGTCCTTGAGAAAGGATTCGAGTTATTACCTCTATTTACATTTAAAATGGACCGAAATCCATATTTTCGAACCTGACGATGGCTAGTGTTTGAAATCTGACGCAGCACCCGAAATGCAGTTATAAATTTAGGAGAGGAAAGCTATAAAGGTCTCCTAGTCCTCAATTTCATCTGGACCTTTGGGCGATTTTTGTACCACCCGACAAAAATGGGCCAAAATCCATAATTTCGGATGAGACGAAAGCTAGTGTTTGCAATCTGATGCACGACCGAAACACAGTTATAAACTTAAGAGAAGAATGTTATAAGGGTCTTTCGGTCCTCGATTTCATCTGTACATTTCAGGCAATTTTTGTAACACTCGATGAAAATGGACTTAAATCCCTATTTTCAGACCAGACGATGGCTAGTGTTTGAAACCTGATGCGGAACGCAAAACTCAATTATAAATTTTCGAGAAGAATTCTATAATTGTCTCTCGGTCCACAATTTCATCTAACCTTTTCGGGCTATTTTTATCACTTGACAAAAATGGACTGTTATCCGTATTTTAGGACCAGACGACGGTTAGAGTTTGAAATCTGACACGGAACTCGAAACATAGTTATTAATTTAGGAGAAGAATGTTATAACGGTCACCTAATCATCGATTTGATCTGGAATTTTCGGGTGATTTTCGTACCACTCAACCAAAATGGGCCGAAACCCATATTTTTGGATCGGACGATGGTTAGTGTTTGAAATATGACGTGGAACTTGAAACATTGTAATAAATTTAGCTGAAGAATGCTATAAGATTCTCCCGGACCTCGAATTCATCTGGACTTTTTAGGCGATTTTCGAACCACCCGACAAAAATGGTCCGGAATCCTTATTTTTAAACCAGACGAAATCTAGTGTTTGAATTCGGATATGGAACCCGAAACACAATTATAAATTTAGGAGAAGAATGCTATATAGGTCTCCCAGTCCTCGATTTCATCTGGACTTTTCGGGCAATTCTCGTACCACTCGAATAAAATGGACTGAAATCCATATTTTCAGACTGGACGATGGCTAGTATTTGAAATATGACATATAACCCAAAACACAACTATAAATTTAGAAGAAGAATGCTATAAGAGTCTCCCGGTCCTCGATTTCATATGGACTTTTTAGACGATTTTCTTACCACCCAACAAAATGGACCGAAATCCGTATTTTCGGAAAAGACGAAGGCTAGTGTTTGAAATTTGACACAGAACTGGAAACACAATTATTAATTTTACAAAAGAATGGTATAAGGAATTCCATGTCCTCGATTTCATCTGGTTTTTTCGAGAGATTTTGGTACCACTCGACAAAAATGGACTGAAATCTGTATTTTCAAACTAGACGATGCCCAGTGTTTGAAATCTAACATGGAATCCGAAACTCAATTATAAGTTTAGGAGAAAAGTTCTATAAGGGTCTCTCGGTCCTCGATTTCATTTAGACTTTTTGGACGATTTTCGTACCACCCATCAAAATTGGACCGAAATCAGTATTTTTGGACCAGACGATGGCTAGAGTATGAAATCTGACGCGGAACCCAAAACATAGTTATAAATTTAGGAGAAGAATGCTATAAGGGTCTCCCAGTCCTCGATTTCATCTTGACTTTTTGGGCAATTTTTGTAATACCCGACAAAAATGGACCGAAATTTGTATTTTCGAACCAGACCATGGCTAGTGTTTGATATCTGATGCGAAACCCGGAACGCAGTTATAAATTTAGGAGAATAATGCTATAAGGCTCTCACTGTCCTCGATTTCATCTAGACGTTTTGGGCCATTTTTGTACCACCCGACAAAAATGGACTTAAATCCGTACTTTTGGAACGGAAGATATCTAGTGTTTGAAATCTGAAGCGGAACCCAAAATACAGTTATAAATTTAGAAGATGAATGCTATAAGGGTTTCCCGGTCCTCGATTTCATCTGGACTTTTTAGGCAATTTTCTTACCTCCCGACAAAAATGGAACGAAATTCGTATTTTCGGACTAGGTGATATCTAGTGTTTGAATTCGGACGTAGAACCCGAAACACAGTTATAAATTGAGGAGAAGAATGTTATATGGGTCTCTCGGTCCTCGATTTCATTTAGACTTTTCAGGCGATTTTTGTACTACTCGACAAAAATATACTAAAATCCATATTTTCAGACTAGACGATGGCTAGTATTTGAAATCTGATGCAGAACCCAAAACACAATTATAAATTTAGGAGAAGAATGCTATAAGGGTTTCCTGGTCTTTCATTTCATATGGACTTTTCAGTCGATTTTCGTTCCACTCGACAAAAATGGACTGAAATCTGTATTTTCGAAACAGACGAATGCTAGTGTTTGAAATGCTATAAGGAATTCCCAGTCCTCGATTTCATTTGGAAGTTTTCGGTGATTTTCGTACCACCTGACAAAAATGGACCAAAATCCGTAATTTCAGATCGAACGATGGCTAGTGTTTGAAATCTGACCCATAGCCCGAAACACAATTTTAAATTTAGGAGAATATTGCTATAAGGGTCTCCCGGTCCTCAACAAAAATGGACTGAAATCCGTATTTTCGGACCGGAGAATCTCTAGTGCTTGAAATCTGACGCGGAATTTGAAACACAGTTGTAAACTTACGAGAATAATGCTATAAGGATCTCCCAGTCCTCGATTTCATCTGGCCTTTTCGGGCGATTTTCGTACCACCCGACAATAATGGACTGAAATCCGTATTTTTGGACCAGACGATGGCTAGTGTTTGAAATCTAACGCAGAACCCAAAACACAGTTATAAATTAGGGAGAAGAATGCTATAAGGATCTCCCGGTCCTCCATTTCATCTGGACTTTTCGAGCGATTTTCGTACCACCCGAAAAAAATGGTTCGAAATTTGTATTTTCAGACCAGACGATATCTAGTGTTTCAAATCTGAAGCGGAACCCAAAACATAGTTATCAATTTAGGAGAAGAGTGCTATAAGGGTGTTTCGGTCTTCGATTTCATCTATACTCTTTGGACGATTTTCGTACCACTTGACAAAAATGGACCGAAATCCGTATTTTTGGACCAGACGATATCTAGTGTTTGAATTCTGACGTGGAACCCGAAACACATTTATAAATTTAGTAGAATAATGCTATATGGGTCTCTCGGTCGTCGATTTCATGTGCACTTTTCGGGGGATTTTTGTACCACTCGATAAAAATGGACCGAAATTCATATTTTATGACCAGACGATGTCTAGTGTTTGAAATCTGACACAAAATCCAAAACACAGTTATAGATTTAGGAGAAGAATGGTATAAGGGTCTCCCGGTCCTCGATTTCATCAGGACTAAATAGAATACATCATTTCCTATTTGAAATCAAAATTGTATACACTATTTATTTAGCATTCTATGATTTTATTTTGTTTTAAAATTAACTATTTATATATATGTCATTGTGTTAATACTATCAATAGTAAATAATAATTTGTATTTTGTTGTTTTATCATCTTTATGGATTATTAGAGACAACAGTTGACGAAGACATGATACATTAAATAAATATATCAGATCAGTTGCACAAAATATTGTGTCGAGGTAAGAGGTGAGAGAGCATTTGAATTCATGAGTGTAAATTAAGTGAGATGAACAGAGAAAACCTTGTTTCCCACAATTCATTCGGGGCTCGTTACTTACGGCTGAAGCCCTTTGAGTAATAATTGACTAATGAGATAACTTGAATTTGGTGAGGTTAAAATATGAGTTAAAAACTTGAATTTGTTTGATTTGATTTTGAATTTTGTGTGGTAGTTGAATTATTGTAGAATTTTGTATTTGACGTATTTCATACCTTGTTTATATTCATCTCTGATATTGTTATGTGATATCAAATGTGATGAATTGTAATTATTTGCATTGCAATTGACATGGTGTGTGCGAATGATCTAGTATCATTAAATGAGAGTGAAAACTCTATATTGTTGGAGCTTGTGTATTATGATGATAAATTTTGAATGTAATGTATGATTATCGAAATATCCAATGACGATGTGTACTTGTTGACTTATGACGTTACCACCTTGATAAATATCATGAAATGTATATTGTGTTTAATTGTATAGTGATGAATTCGACCTATGCCAATGATGGTTCTCTTAATGGAGTGAGTAGCCTAGGCCAACAAGGGGAGAATCTAGATGTTCTTTGTTTGAAGTGGGGATTATCTTGTCATCATATAGGTAGGGTCTGACAAGCCTAGTGACTTTGGGGAAGTATAACTAAATTGAGGCTAGTCGTGGCGGTCTACTGTTGAGCCGTAAGGCAAGATTGTAAGACCTTGGATGTATTCGAGTGGGGAATTCCTAGGTGACTTGAAGATAGAACTCCAAATGTCGGGAGCTACCATGCAACACATGTTTACCTCGAATGTCGCGTATATGTGTCTCGAGTTGAGTTGACGGGATCTATGAGGACATGGCCAATTTGAATTGTTTGTCCACTTGCGTGGTGGCATAGTATCAAACCTCTTAACCAAGTATTTCATAGTTAGAATGGTACCAAAGAAAGTGGAGGAGTCTAGAGTGTAAGAGCATACTTAACAATAGGGGTGTTCAAAAAAACCAAAAACTAAACCAAACTGCCGAATTGAACTGGACCGAACTGGTTTTGAACTGAACTGTTTTTTAAAAATTGAGAACCGAATTGTTTTCGAACTGATTTTTTAAAACTAGAATTGAACCGAACCGGTTTATCAGTTTTAAAAACCGAACTGAACCAATTTTCAGTTCAAAAAAACTGAACCGGTTTTCAATTCAAAAAAACTGAACCGAACCAGTTTTTATTTCAAAAAACTTGAACCAAATTTGTTTTTTAGAAGTAATTAGGGGTAATTATGTAAAATTTGGCCTATATGAACAAAAACACTAAGTTAAACTGGTTTGGTTCAAAGTATTAAACCGGTTCACCAGTTTATAAAACAGTTCAGTTCGGTTTTTTAAATTGAAAACCGGTTCGGTTTAGTTTTTTCAAACTGAAAACCAATTCGGTTCAATTTTCAAACGGTTCTAGTTCAGATCTGAACTTTGCCCACCCCTACTTAACAATACTTGATTTGTGTGTTGACTTACTTGACGTTGTGGGCTGTATCAATGTTTTACCTTGATTATTATTGTTAATTATGATTTGATGTGATGCAATGTTTAATTAATGTTTTACGTGTTCTTCTCAATTATTTTACACTATTACATGTTTTCGAAACTCACCCCCTCTTTGCTTGTGTTTGGCGCTTGCTAGAGCACATTTATTTCAGGTTATCGGTTGGTGATTCATGCTCTGATAGGTGATACTAGGTGGAGTAATTCTTTGTGTTTTATCGAGTTATGAACTAATTTTGTTTTGTAAACTCTATCGATCAAATGTGTTATATTCGAAGATAAAAATTAATTGTCTCTAAGTTTTGAACATGTTTTTATGTCATAAATATTTTTTTAATAAACCTCAGCTATATTCAAGGTTAAAGGATTTTTAATTAAGAAATTTTATGCAAAGGTCTTGTGTAAGTGTCATATACTATACTTTAAAAGGAAATTTTTTATACTATACTTTGGGACCGCTGCGAATCTCTTTCAAAACTAATGTATTTTACTTTTTATTTCAATTTGAGTTTAGGGTGTCACAACAAACTTCTATTTGTGAGTTGCAATAAACATTTAAGTGACCATTTTGTTGATGCATCAATTTAAGTCATAAAATATCTAATAGGTCCACATGATCACGATCGATGTAATGACTCACAAATATCACCTTATATAATTTAGAAATGTGAATGACTCATTTTCTCAAATTATCAACTTCATTTGAGAACTAATAATGCACAAAAATTATTAAATTGAAGAAACTTCAAGTTCTTCAATAGATACCCACATAAATTTTTAACAATTTTATGTTTTGCATCGTAATCTGGTATTGCTCAAATGGTCTTTGCCAACATCAACTTTTATATGATTTGTAAATTTAAAGTTTACAAAGATATATATATATATATATATATATATATATATATCAATTGTTCCAATCATTTTGAATCAATAATAAACAAACATTATTTATAAAACTTTGTTTTCCAAGTAAAAATATATAATGAAAATATTCTAAAGATATGATTTACCTTGTGTATTATTATAAATATATCAAATAGTACTCATATGCATGTGTAAGATCAACATTAATCAAATAAGTTTCATAATAAAAAATTGAAATTGACTCAATTGTGAATGTTAAAATAATAATATTATCGAGACTTCAATAATAGCTCATATATTACTACTCATAGCTCACATGCATGATTTATTAGACGAATAGTTTGTACAAGGATAATACAATTTAAATTGACTTAAGAATTGCTCAAAAGAATTTATAACTAGAATATGACTCGCGCGTTATGCGAGATATATAGACTTTAACATATTAGTATTATTGTGAATAAGATTTTAAATTTTTTAAAATAATATAATTTATTGATTTTGTTTGTAGAGTTTTTTTTCCAAGTGAAATTATTTAAGTAATTATTATATATGAGTTTATAAACACACATTTGAGAATATGTAGAATATTTTGGAGAACATAATTGCAACTAATTCATATATTAAATTTTATCCATTGAATTATTATGTTAAAATTTTAGTTATATTTTAATGAATGAATAAGATTTAAAACTAATAAAAAAATTATTTAAATGTTTGATCAATCGATTTATAATTTAATGTCTTATATCACATTTCATTCATTAAAGATTATGAGAAAATAGAATAAAAAGAGTATTATATAAAAAATATATACGGATTAAAATGTATTAATAAGTATAAAGTCAATAGTATATTAACCATTAATCATTTAGGGTCTATATGATTGACCAATTAATCTATTAAAATTAATATGTTAAAATTTACATCTTTCAAATTACTACATTATTTCAAAGAAATACAAATTGTTAAACATTCATCGCTCTCTCAAATATTCAACCAAGAAATATATCACTCTCTCAAATTTGCGGTTAGGATTCATAGAACCAAAATTAATATTTTTTTTCAAATAAACTCATAGTGAAGACTATCCTACAAACAAAACCCATAAATTTTATTTAGTATTGAAAATCTTAAAAGTATTTTAATAAATATTAATATATGTAAATATCTACCATAAAATCAAATTAGTCATGCTATTTTTTTACTCGTTGTCATGTAATTATAATTTTAAAATGATTTATTATGAAATTGATCTAAGTCGGGACATTCAGATGAGAACACAAAATAAAGATTACAAAGTAAAACGTTGAATTAAAAATGGCAAGACAAAATGAGTGTTATTTTAATCATAGTAAAAATAGTTGCAACTAATATTTTAATTTAACTCTAGTTATTCCCTTATAAGAACAAATTTTATTAGAAAAGTGGAAGAACAAATCTAAATTTATTGTCAAAGTTTCGAAAAATATGCGAAGGTTCAATTTTGAAAATTCCGAAATCCTCGAAAGTTTGAAAAATCTAGAAATTTTCATTTAAAAAATTTCTAAATGTTCGAAAGTTTGAAACTTTCATTTCGAACTTTTCTAAAATGTTCAGAAGTTTCAACAATATCTGAAAAAATTTCATTTCGAAAATTTCAAAAAGTTCAAAAGTTTCATCAATTTCTAAAAAAACTTCATTTCGAACATTTTATAACTTCGAAAGTTTGAACAATTTGTTGGATTTTATTCCTTTGATTCCTAATTTTGACATAATTAACAAATCAACAATGTTCATACACTATATGATAAATCTAATATTTGAATTGAGCAAGATTTCAGGAACAACAATCAAATCCTACACACTTGGAACAAGTTGCTTGGAACACAAGAAATCAACAAAAGTTGATTTTTGACTGAAGCAAATCGATTGGGAAATCGATTTCATAACAAGGGTGTAAGGAAACACAACTGTTTGTGTTAGTATAATCGATTGGGCAATCGACTGACTAAATTAGAAATGAAAATTGCACAAGTCAGTAGCACCCCAGTTTTGAGGGTAATCGATTGACAAATCGATTATACATTTCACAAAGTAAACCTGATTGAAATAAATCGATTGGACAAGTCACAGTGACACCCCAGTTTTAAGGGTAATCGATTGGTAAATCGATTGCTTAAAAATCACTTGCAAAATAACTTTTCCTGTGACATACAAATCGATTGGACAATCTGTGTTGTAAAATTTCAATCAAGTTAAATTTGGTTGCAATCGATTGGGAAATCGATTGAACTAAATCCCAGGTAAGAACGTTTTCAGACAAATACATACAAATCGATTGGCACGTCGATTAACATCAAAATAGCTGAGTCACTGACTTAAACACAATCGATTGGCAAATCGATTGACAGAACTTTTGAAAAACCCAGTGAACTCTGAAGCTTGTGGCCAAATCGATTCTGAGTATTTGTTAATCGATTATGAAGACTTAAATAAATCGATTACGAAATCGATTGATATGTGTTTCAGTTTGAACATAACATCTGCAATCGATTACGAAATCGATGCATATCAGTCTTAACATAATCACTGAAAAATGTTGTTTAAAGAATCGATTGGTAAATCGATTGGCTTATATAGTTTCAAGATTCAAGAAAAACAAGACACACGATAATCGATTGGCAAATCGATTAGACTGGTTTATCACTTTACGAAATCGATTGGTAAATCGATTGATTAATGTGTTTTTCAGAAACTATATAAACTGTCTTCAATCATTCTTTCAAACAATAATAACAATCTGAAATACACTTTGAATATTCTTGATATACAAAAGAACTATCAATAACACTTGGTTAATACACTGAGATTACTTTTTCAGATCAAAGAAAAAGAAGATTATCAACAATCAAAAAGATAGCTGGAAAAGTGATCTTGAAAGACAAGGGTTCTCATAAACAAATCTTTGAATATCCAGAATTGTGAGAAGCCACATTGACCAAGATTGAAGACTACTTTTTTGTTCTTCCTTAATTCTGTTTGTAATAATTCTTTGAAACAAAAACGAAAGCGAGAAAAGCCAGCTAGAAACTGGTGGCTACTTTCTTGGGTGAGAGTGCTCAACAAGAAAGAGTCGGACTTTGATTCTGTGTTAGATTGCTGAGTATCTACAAGGATCAGAGGGTGATCAATAGGAAAGAGATCATTAAGATAGATAGGTTTCGGGGAGGAAACTGGACAATCTGTAATTGATTCTTTCTATTGGAGAAGAAAATCTGAAATCCGTTTGGATTTTCAGGACTGGATGTAGGTTGTCAAGTTGACAACTGAACCAGTATAAATTCTTGGTGCAATCTTCTCTAACCCTTAACTCCTTTAATTTTCTATCTTGATATATCTGTATATGTGATTAAAATTAGATGCATGTTAAACATATTCTATGATAAGTAATATTGTTTAATCTGATAATTTGACTTGTATGCATCTTGATTAATCTCATATCAATCTAATAAAACTTGCTAATCTTGTATGCCACAATTTAATTTCCGCTGTGTGTATGAAATTGATTTAATTTCATAAAGAACTGATACATTCTGATATATTCCGATTATTACGAGGTCATACACATCAACAATTAACTTGTTGGACAAACTATATAGTTTTAGAACCAAAATGGACTAGAATATAGCTACTAAAGACACAAATGACCTAAAATATTAATCTATTGAAACTTTTCCACTTGTTGGACGAACTAAATTGATTAAGAACCTAAATGGACTAGAATAAACCTAGTAAAGACCAAAATGACCTTAAATATAAATCCATTTAGACTTTTGTACTTATTGGACAAAGTACATAGTTTTATAACCAAAATGGACTAGAATAATGCTTGTAAAAACAAAAATGGCCTTCAATAACAATCCATTGAGAATTTTTCACTTATTGGACAGACTACATTGATTAAAAATAGAAATGGACTAGAATAAACCTAAGAAAGACCAAAATGACCTACAATATTAATCCATTGAGACTTTTGCACTTGTTAGACCAACTACACTGATTAAAAAATAAAATGGACTAGAATAAACCTTGTAAAGACCAAAATGACCTAAAAAATTAACCCATTGAAACTTACGCACTTATTGGACATACTTCATTCATTAAGAACCACAATGAATAAGAATAAACCCAGAAATGACTAAAATGACTTACAATAATTTTCCATTGAGACTTTTTAACTTTTTGGACAAACTACATAGTTTAGGAACCCAAATGGACCAGAATAAACCTAGTAAAGACCAAAATGACCTAAAATATTAATCCATTTAAACTTTTGCCCTTATTGGACGAACTACCTTGACTAAGAATCCAAATGGACTAGAATAAACCTAGTAAAAAAGACCAAAATGACCTACAATATTAATTCATTGAGACTTTTACACTAATTAGACCAACTACATTGATTATGAACAAAATTGAACTTTAATAAATCTAGTAACGACCAAAATCACCTAAAATTTTAATCCATTTACTCTTTTGCACATATGGGACCAACTACATTGATTAAGAACCAAAATGGATTATAATAAACCTTGTAAAGAACCAAATGACATAAAATATTAATCCATTGAGACTTTTGCACTTATTGGAAGAATTAAATTGATTAAGAACCAAAATGGACTAGAATAAACATAGTAAAGGCTAAAATGACCTAAAATATTAATCCATTGAGATTTATGTACTTATTCGAAAAACTACATAATTTTAGAACCAAAATGGCCTAGAATAATGCTAGTAAAAACAAAAATGACCTGAAATATTAATCCATTGAAAGTTTTGCATTTATTGAATGCACTACATTGATTAAGAAACGAAATGGACTTGAATAAACCTAGTAAAGACTTAAATGACCTAAAATATTAATCCATTGAGA
>NC_021164.2:29007436-29021218 GCF_000331145.2 Cicer arietinum
CTTCATTCTTCTGTCTCTGCATCTGTTTGTATCTGCATTCTACATTCTACCTACTTCGAATCTACACCAAATTGTTGATATGGCCCGTGTAAAACAGACCCAAGCGCGCACTCCATCTCCATCATCTTCTTCCACCAGTGAAACACCTTCACCACCTCCAACTTTGACAAAGAGAGTACCCATCCCAACTCACAAAATACTTGCCAAAGATAAAGGCAAAGCTCCTGCCCCAATCCAAGAAAAGACGAAGAAACGTAAGGAACCCCCTACTGAAAAGCTCATGGCTGATGCCATGAAAGAAATTTCTCAGAAAAGGAAGAAGAAGCCTAATTCTTCTCCACCTCCTAAGAAGGTCTCTGCACCTAAGGAAAAGGAGGTACAACCATCTTTGTCTACAGACTTCGCAAAAAGGAAAATTCATGAGGCTAGAACCATGGATTTTGAATATTTTGATGTTGTGGAATTCACTTTTCAGAACCACCTCAGGTTTCATGGATTGGAGAGTTTTCTGTCTTCTACACTTGATAGCTATCCTAGGCTGATCAGGGAGTTTTATTCTACATTCAAGTTAACTGAAGAAGGTTTTACTGCTTTGGTTAAAGGAAAAAGGATTGCAATGTCCTTTGATGATTTCTCAACTTTGTCTGGATTGCCTTTCTACGGCAAATCTATTGATGGCAGCTCGGAAGCTGACACTGTTGATGAAGGTTGGGAAGAAACACTTGATAGGCATACCGCAGTTAAAGACCTGATGGTCGATGGGTTTGTTGAATCGATTTCACTGCCCATTGGTCAAATGAAGGTTCAACAGAGGATGTTGATGTATACTCTGACGCGTATGCTGGTACCAAGATCGGGAAATCATACAGTGGTCCAGAAGTTGGACATCATACTGTTATGGGGATTATCCAAAGAGTTAAGGATGAGCTGGTGTTGGATTGTGCTAAGGCACATGTTGGAAGCATCTCAAAGCAAGCTGATGCTGCCTTATCCACAGTTGATCACAAAAATTCTCAAACACTTCAAGGTCTCATTTGGAAATGAGGAATCTGCTAAAACGACATTGGTGTTTGGTGAATCAATTGTGAATCAAATGCAATTGAAACGGTTACATGGAAAATGGATAAGACCTCAAGCTGCTGTTGAATCAGCCTAGCCTCAGCCTCAGACTCAGCCTCAACCAGTCACTACATCTGCTACTCCTGATTTTGTGAATAGAATAATGGAATTCATTGAAGCTCAGATGGCACACAATGCCAAAGTGTTGGAATCTCAGTCCAGATTGGAAGCAATTTTAAGGACTCTGCAAGCCTCCTTAAACTCGGTTGTCAAAGATGTGGATGCGATTCAAGCACACCTCGGCATCAAACTGTCATTTGAAGACATCGCGGATATTGGTCGTCAAGCTGCAGATGAACCTAACCCAAATCCCCTAGATAACCCTGAGACTCACGGTGAGGAGACACCTGCTGAGGTTAATACAGCGGTCTCAACCTCTCCCATAGATGATAGTGAGGACCAGCCTAGACTAGGTGATTAGGACCCTTAGGTTTCATACTGTTTTGCTCTGACTTGTTATAATTCTGTGATGTATGATGAATTTTTTTTAAATGTTATATCATTTGGCTTAATCATCTAAGTTGCTCATTAATTGCATTGATTGATTTTGACTTAATACATATAAACTTCATTGTTTCTGATGCACTATGTTATATGTTTCAAACCCAATGCATATGTTCTTTAACATAGGGGGAGATATTGATTTTTCTGCCTTTTTGACTTAACTGACAAAGGGGGAGAAAAATTATAACTTGATAGTTGCATTGTTTTTACAATCTGATGTTTTTGCATGTTTTTTTTTGCTCTGATACTTAATAATAATTAATAATATAGTTTATAATACACTTATGCTTGTTGTTTTGAAATGCTCAAGTTACAATTGTATGAATTGTCAATTATGCCAAAAAGGGGGAGATTGTTGGATTTTGATCCTTTGATTCCTAATTTTGACATAATTAATAATTCAACAATGTTCATACAATACATGATAAATCTAATATTTGAATTGAGCAAGATTTCAGGAACAACAATCAAATCCTACACACTTGGAACAGGTTGCTTGAAACACAAGAAATCAACAAAAGTTGACTTTTGACTGAAGCAAATCGATTGGGAAATCGATTTCATAACAAGGGTGTAAGGAAACACAACTGTTTGTGTTGGTATAATCGATTGGACAATCGACTGACTAAATTAGAAATGAAAATTGCACAAGTCAGTAGCACCCCAGTTTTGAGGGTAATCGATTGACAAATCGATTATACATTTCACAAAGTAAACCTGATTGAAATAAATCGATTGGGAAATCGATTGGACAAGTCACAGTGACACCCCAGTTTTAAGGGTAATCGATTGGTAAATCGATTGCTTAAAAATCATTTGCAAAATAACTTTTCCTGTGACATACAAATCGATTGGACAATCTGTGTTGTAAAATTTCAATCAAGTTAAATTTGGTTGCAATCGATTGGGAAATCGATTGAACTAAATCCCAGGTAAGAACGTTTTCAGACAAATACATACAAATCGATTGGCACGTCGATTAACATCAAAATAGCTGAGTCACTGACTTAAACACAATCGATTGGCAAATCGATTGAAAGATCTTTTGAAAACCCAGTGAACTCTGAGCGTGTGACCAAATCGATTTTAAGTACTTGTTAATCGATTATGAAGATTTGATAAATCGATTATGGAATCGATTGATATGTGTTTCAGTTTGAACATAACATCTGCAATCGATTACGAAATCGATTCATATCAGTCTTAACATAATCACTGAGAAATGTTGTTTAAAGAATCGATTGGTAAATCGATTGGCTTATATAGTTTCAAGATTCAAGAAAAACAAGACACACGATAATCGATTGGCAAATCGATTAGACTGGTTTATCACTTTACGAAATCGATTGGTAAATCGATTGATTAATATGTTTTTCAGAAACTATATAAACTGTCTTCAATCATTCTTTCAATAACAATGATAATGATAACAATCTGAAATATACTTTGAATATTCTTGATATACAATAACACTTGGTTAATACACTGAGATTACTTTTTCAGATCAAAGAAAAAGAAGATTATCAACAATCAAAAAGATAGCTGGAAAAGTGATCTTGAAAGACAAGGGTTCTCATAAACAATCTTTGAATATCCAGAATTGTGAGAAGCCACATTGACCAAGATTGAAGACTACTTTTTGTTCTTCCTTTAATCTGTTTGTAATAATTCTTTGAAACAAAAACGAAAGCGAGAAAAGCCAGCTAGAAACTGGTGGCTACTTTCTTGGGTGAAGAGTGTTCAACAAGAAAGAGTCGTACTTTGATTCTGTGTTAGATTGCTGAGTATCTACAAGGATCAGAGGGTGATCAATAGGAAAGAGATCATTAAGATAGATAGGTTTCGGGGAGGAAACTGGACAATCTGTAATTGATTCTTTCTATTGGAGAAGAAAATCTGAAATCCGTTTGGATTGTCAGGACTGGATGTAGGTTGTCAAGTTGACAACTGAACCAGTATAAATTCTTGGTGCAATCTTCTCTAACCCTTAACTCCTTTGATTTACTATATTGCTATATCTGTATATGTGATTAATATTAGATGCATGTTAAACATATTCCATGATAAGTAATATTGTTTAAACTGATAATTTGACTTGTATGCATCTTGATTAATCTCATATCAATCTAATAAAACTTGCTAATCTTGTATGCCACGATATAAATTCCGTTGTGTGTATGAAATTGATTTAATTTCTTAAAGAACTGATACATTCTGATATATTCCGATTATTACGAGGTCGTACATACCAACACAATTTGAAAAATTTTCATTTAAAAAAGTTCTAAAGTTTCAACAATTTCTTGAAAAAATTCATTTCGAATATTTCATAACTTCGAAAGTTTGAACAATTTGAAAAATTTTTATTTCAAAAATTTCAAAATATTCGAAAGTTTCAACAACTTATGGCTACAAATAGTAAAAAATGACAAAAAATGTAATTTCATGTGGGATGGAGGGTGGGATGTTAAGGTGTGGGGTGCATAGTAGAATCCTCTTGAAGGAAACTTATGATAAACCAAAAAAACTAACCTTTATAATAATCGTTCTTTATAATTTTTATATAAATTTGCATACATATCTATGATAAAAAAGAAACTAACAATAAAAAAACATAATCATTATTACAAACTTAATTTCATATGAAGTTATTATTGAAAATCATTACATTTAAATACATCACAACATTTTAATTACATTTTAATAATTAAAATGTAACAATCATCTTAAATAACCACAAAGTATATAATTAAAACATAATCATCAAAACTTAATTTCATAACTCTATGATTAAAACTAACAATAAGAAAAAAAACAACTCTGATACCAAATTTAATTTGATATTAAGTTACTCTTGATAATTCATTACAAATAAATAAATCACAATATTTTAATTATATTTTAATAATTAAAATGTAACAATCATTTTAAATAACCACAAAGTATATAATTAAAACATAATCATCAAAACTTAATTTCATAACTCTATGATTAAAACTAACAATAAGAAAAAAACAACTCTGATACCAAATTTAATTTGATATTAAGTTACTCTTGATAATTCATTACAAATAAATAAATCACAATATTTTAATTATATTTAAATAATTATAATGTAAAATCTTAAATGACGAAAAAATATATATAAACATAATCATCACACTTTAAAAACCAACAATCAATTACAAAATGAAAATCTTAGAAGGTTTAAATAAAAATATTTTTTATAAAAATTAATAATATAGTTGATAAAATGTTCAAATAATTTTAAATGCTTATTTAGATATTAAAAATAATCAACATACGACTTTTATACCTTATTATTATTATTATTATTATTATTATTGTTATTATTATTATTATTATTATTATTATTATTATTATTATTATTATTATTATTATTATTATTTAGTCGACACATATTTTTACCATGGACATAATATACAAATAACAACTAGTCAATCTAATAAATGATTTGTTCATAGTTATTATTTACCATGAGCGTTGTTTCGAAGCATTTTAAAATGTGCAATAAAAATATTACAATTTTAATAATTTCTACATAACTTATATACTTTTTTTTTTCTCATATAACTTATATACTTTAATAAAAATAGAGTCCACGATCACTTAAATCAGGGTTAATGTTTTATGTCCAGGATGTGATAGTTAAATGGTAAGATTTTGATATTGTAGATAGATTTTAAATCCAACTTGAAACGATTGTAAAATGGTGATGAGTTCTACTTTGATTAATAATAATTTTTCCATCCCTAAAAATATTTTTAATTTTTATGATTAAACTTTTGTAAAATATTGTTTTTATCATATTATTTCAAGAGTAAAAATACTTATTTAATTACAAACTCTACAATTTCTTAATGATTTTAGTTCTTTTCCCTCTCTATTTTTTAATATCGGTCTTTTCATTTTATTAATGATATTTTTAGGGTTCCTAAATATTTATAGGTAAATGAAAGTGTCAATATAATTCAGATGTCTATTAATCACGATGGTGTCTTCACACTTTCATATTTAATTTAAAAAATGTTATTTGATCCCGACTCTCTATTATTAGTTATAAATGTTCAAAAATTCTTCAACAAAAACAATTGTGGTTAATTCTTCAACTAAAATTGTTGAGGAGCAACAATGGTGCAAGTAAACCAAAATTTAAACTGTCTAAATAAATAAATGATGTTTTTGAGAAAAAAAAAAGTCATTTTCATTTCACGTTAACATATTTAAAATTTTAATATTCTCCTAAATTTTTAAGGTGACAATTAATTGTATCGTTAGTTATATACAAAACTTTTATACCTTTATTTTGTCTATTTTTGTAGTGAAAATTAATTATATATTTTAATGCAATATTTATATATGCACATATAAAAAATATATCAACACCTACCGTGCAACGCACGTCCAAACATTCTTCTTTCGATCATCATCAAGAGAAAAGAATTAGAGCCTATGTTACATGAAAAACCTAAGAGAGAACCTATTCAAATTATCAAGATTTAAACTAATGTGAATTCCTTTCTTTTCCTTTTTCTGTTTTTGCATGTAGGAATGAGAAGGGTTTGGGTAGATTTATTGTGAAAAACTAGAGTTCAAATTAATATACAACTAGAATATGACCCGCACGTTGTGCGGGATATATAAACTTTAACATATTAATATTATTGTGAATAAAATTTTAAATTTTCAAAAATAATATATTGTATCGATTTTGTTTGTAGAGTATTTTTGCAAGTGAGTTTTAGTTGAGTAATTATTATATATGAGTTTATAAACACATATTTGAGAATATGTAGAACATTTTGGAGAACGTAATTGCAAATAATTCATATATTAAATTATATTCATTGAATTATTATGTTAAAATTTTAGTTATATTTTAATGAATGAATAAGATTTAAAACTGATAAAAAAATATTTAAATGTTTGATCAACGGATTTATAATTTCATGTCTTATATTACATTTCATTATTAAAGATTATGAGAAAATAGAACAAAAAGAGTCAATAATCTATTAAAATTAATATGTTAATCAATAATCTGTTAAAATTTATAGTTTTCTAATTACTTTATTATTTTAAAGAAATATTAATTGCTAAACATTCACCACTCTCTCAAATGTTCAGCCAAGAAATAAAACCAAAAATAATAATTTTTTAAAATAAACTCATAGTGAAGATCATCTTACAAACAAAACCCATAAATTATATTTAGTATTAAAAATCTTAAAAGTATTTTAATAAATATTAACATATGTAATTATCTACCGTAAAATCATATTAGTCATGCTTTTTTTTTTTTACTCATGTTGTCAAAAATGAAAAGTAGAATTAAAAATGGCATGACAAAATGAGTGTTATTTTCATCAGAGTAAAAATAGCTGCAACTAACATTTTAATTTAACTCTAGTTGCTTTCATATTAGAAAAATATTATTAGAAAAAGTGAAAGAATAAATATAAATTTATTGTCAAAATATTGTTAGAAAAATATATGATTTTGTCAATTGGTATTTATTTCTAAGATTTTAATTTAACGCTAGTTGCTCTTTTATTAGAAAAATTTTATTAGCAAAAATGGAAGAACAAATCTAAATTTATTGTCAAAATATTGTTAGAAAAATATAGTTAGAAAAATGTGTATATGATTTTGTTATTTGGTATTCATTTCATTATAGTCCTGTCAAAGAAATGACAAATCTAAATTACAATGTCTTGAGTATGAGACTTCTATACAACTTGACTTGAGAATTTTCACAAACAACTCATGTATGTACGATTGAGTAGAAGTAAAACAAATGTAGAAACTTCAAATAGGTAGTATTTTTAAAATTGTTGACAACATAATACATTTTTAGAAAAAAAAAAACATTAAATAATTTTTTAATCTAAATATTAAACATTATTCGTTTATCTATAAACGACACATAGTTCTAAATCTTCTGAAGACACAATAATAACACTACTATGAAGCTGACTATGAACAATCTTCTTTGTCTTTTGGAAAGCCACTATACTTTTATGTCATAGATGAGATAAAGTATGCATGCAAAAACAATACTCTAACTAGCAACAATCAATGTTTTGAAAAAAATGAGCAAATAGGTATATTATATTACAAAATACCACTTACTCAAAAACTATTTGAGCGAATTTTTTTTCTTTCAAACTCTATCTACTTCTTTGAAAATAATTGGGCTACAAAGAGGTTTTCTTTTGAGTTAATAAAGTAGGATTGTTACCTATTGAAAATTTTTTCTCGTGGCAGTGGCGGGTCTGCGATCCGAAGGTTAATTGCATAAGGTGTGTGAAAATAGTTATAAAAAAAAATTGACGACAATTTAAATAGTTACAAATTCGGAACTGGAGGAGGCACAATAGTTCAATGCAAAGATAAAAGTTATTAAATAAAATATAAAGACAAAGTGAATATTGGAGTTTCATAATGAATAGTGCAACACATAATATACTCCATAATGAAATATAAGCATAATTTGATATAAAAAATATTGATGTATTTGCACAAATATCTATATACACAATAATTGACTATAAACATGTCAAAACATATTGTAATTATAAATAGAGTTAAAACTCAACGATTTAAACTAAAAAAAATGTAAAATTTATCGCACGTTTTACTTATATAAAAGCACATAAAATAAATATACAAAGAAAAATTGCATAGAGACCAAAGTGTTTGTGTCCCTATCTTCCAATTTCTAAATAAACAATATACGATACAAAATAATTTTCACAAATTGTTGTCATTTATATATTTTGTGAGAAGCTTTTAAAAGGACCAATATATTAATTGTAGTTAAAACCATTGAAAAAATATTGTTACCAATAATGATTTAGGAACAATGAATGTTAATTAACTAATATTGATTGTACTTTAATTTGTAACTCAAGATACATAAATAGTTATACATAATATTATATGCTAAATATTAATATTAATATTAATAATAATAATAATAATAATAACAATAATTCTGTTAAATCAAATTAAAAGTGCACTACGCCAAAAATGACATTTAACAGCGCCCATTTTACAGCGCTTGCTCAACACAAGCGCTGTTGGAAATATATTTTAAAAATAACGGAGCCTTTTACAGCGCTTTTGTTCGCAAGCGCTGTAAAACAAGCGCTGTTGTAGGTCATATAACGTTTGCGCATAACGTTATAAGGCTTTTACAGCGCTTGTCAAAAAAGCGCTATAAAATGAAGCGCTTTTGCTTATCAGTTACAGCGCTTTTTTCACAAGCGCTGTAAACACATGCGCTTCCAAATATTTGAACTACCTAATACAGCGCTTTTTGCACAAGCGCTGTAAAATACATGCGCTTTCATTGAATTTAACTACATATTACAGCGTTTTTTTCACAAGCGCTGTAAACTACATCTTTCAAATAATTATATACGTTGGGAACCCTCATATCCTCTACATCTTTCAAATAATTATATACGTTGGGAACCCTAATATCCTCTACGTACTTTGCGGCCATCTACGTTGTCTCAGGTATTTTTTACACATGATATGTTATGTTTTGTTATATATATATATATATATATATATTAAATCTACTAAAAATTGTTATATATATATATATATATATGTGTTAGAGAAGATGAATTAGAAGGACATCTAGTATGTAATGGAATTGATCAAAGCTACACATGTTGGATAAGACATGGTGAGAAAAAAAAAGGAAACATTAATTTTGAGAATAGTTCTACATATGCTTCAACTGATTTCGATACAGATACATATGAGCCGGACCGAGTTGATGAGATTGCAAAAGCAGTTGAAGAAGATCTTCGAGATTGTCCTAAAATGTTTGAAAGTTTGTTGAGTGATGCAGAGAAAGAATTATATAATGGTTGTACTAAATTCACAAGACTGTCAGCGATATTAAAGTTGTACAACTTAAAAGCGAGTAATGGATGGTCTGATAAAAGCTTTACGGAATTATTAACACTCATAAAAGATATGTTGCCAGATGATAATGAACTTCCCAGTCGAACCTACGAGGCTAAACGGATTTTGTGTTCTATTGGAATGAGTTACGAAAGGATTCATGCGTGTCCTAACGATTGCATTTTATTTCGAAACGAATATGAACTACTTAAGGCGTGTCCGAAATGCAATGTCTCTCGATATAAGAAGAAAGAATCTACTCCAGCAAAAGTCGTGTGGTATTTTCCTATAATACCAAGATTTAGGCGCATGTATCGCAGTGAAGAAGATTCAAAACACTTGACATGGCATGCAGATGAAAGAATTAGAGATGGAATGTTTCGACACCCTGCAGATTCCCCACAATGGGCAAAAATTGATCACGAGTATCCTGAATTCGGGATAGAGTCAAGAAATCTAAGACTTGCACTTTCTACTGATGGAATGAATCCACATGGTCTTCAAAGCATCTCACATAGCACGTGGCCTGTGATTTTGGTAATATATAACCTACCTCCATGGTTATGTATGAAGCGTAAGTTTATGATGTTGTCTCTGTTAATTTCTGGACCCAAACAACCGGGGAATGATATCGACGTATACTTGACTCCTTTAATTGAAGATTTAAAAATTCTGTGGGAGACAGGTGTGGAAGTTTATGATGGGTATAGGAAAAAGTGTTTCAATTTGAGGGCTATGTTGTTCGGCACAATTAATGATTTTCCAGCATATGGTAATTTATCAGGATATAGCATTAAAGGTCAGTGTGCATGTCCTATATGTGAAGAGAGTACAAATTGGATGCGGTTGAAACATTGTAAGAAGAATGTGTTTCTTGGACATCGTAGATTTTTACCTTATAGTCATCAGTATCGTGGGTGGAGAAATGCATTCAATGGAAAATCAGAGGAAGGTAAAGCTCCTTTAGCACCGACTGGATATCAAATACTTGAAAAAGTACAAGGTTTGACCAATAAATTTGGCAAACCTTTTGCGGGAGAGCTGGTGAAAACTGGGTGGAAGAAAAAGTCAATTTTCTTTGAATTGCCATATTGGAAGTCATTGTATGTAAGACATTTCCTCGATGTGATGCATATTGAAAAAAATGTATTTGAAAGTGTTATTGGTACGTTACTCAATGTTCCAGGAAAGTCTAAAGATGGCGTCAATGCAAGATTGGACTTGGTCGATATGGGAATAAGAAATGAACTGGCTCCAGTAAAGAAAGGAAATCGCACATATCTACCTCCAGCCGCTCATACTCTATCTAGAAAGGAAAAAATTGTTTTATGTAAATTTCTACACGAAGTTAAAGTTCCAGAAGGATACTCTTCGAACATTAAAAATTTGGTTTGTATGAAAGACCTCAAGTTAAAAGGTTTGAAGACCCATGATTGTCATATTATAATGGAGCATTTGCTACCAATAGGTATACGTTCCATTTTACCTGAAAAAGTTCGACTAGCCTTAACTAGATTATGTTTCTTCTTCAGGGAAATTTGTAGTAAAGTGATCGACCCTCAGAAATTACCGACATTGCAGAGGGAAATTGTTGTTACTTTGTGTGAGCTTGAAATGTATTTCCCACCATCGTTTTTTGATATAATGGTTCACCTTACTGTTCATCTGGTTAAGGAGACACAACTTTGTGGGCCAGCTTATATGAGATGGATGTATCCGATAGAACGATATATGAAAATATTAAAAGGGTACGTAAAAAGTAGAAGTCGACCAGAAGGTTGTATTGCTGAACGATACATTGTTGAAGAGGCTGCTGAATTTTGTACTGAATATCTGTCCAATGTTGAATCCATAGGGCTTCCCATGTCTCGTCATTCGGGAAGACTATCAGGAGAAGGGATAACTGGAAGGAGACTACTGACTATATCAAGGACAGAATGGGAGCAGGCACAATTGTATGTTCTGCACAATGATGATGAGGTTCAACCGTATGTTACAATACACATTGATCAGTTATCTCGTTTGAACATGAATAGGAATCAAAATTGGATAACTCGAGAGCACAATCGAAGTTTTGTAACATGGTTAAAAAATCACATAATGTCAAAATTTGATATAGACCCCGGATCAATTTCAAATAGATTGAGGTGGCTAGCAAATGGTCCGAGCTTACATGTCTTTTCTTACACTGGTTATGTTATTAACGGCTACACATTTTATACCAAAGAACAAGATGATCAGACCACTATGCAAAATAGTGGAGTCACTCTCGTAGCTGAAGCGATGCATGTCTCAAGTGCAAAAGACAAAAACCCAATATATGCAAATCTATCATATTTTGGGGTTATCGAGCGCATATGGGAGTTAGACTACACAATGTTTCATGTTCCCATATTTGGTTGCAAGTGGGTCGATAATAATAATGGCGTTCGGATTGATGAGTCAGGATTCTTGCTTGTCGATTTTAATATGGTGGGATACAAAGACGAGCCTTTTATTTTAGCGTCGCAAGCTCAACAAGTGTTTTATGTCATTGATCCTTCTGATGATAAATGGTCTGTTGTCCTATCGACCAATAAAATAAGTGATGATAACAATAATGATGAAGATGTTGGTAATGATCTTTTATTTGCAACATCACAACAACCACATGAAATTGATTCAACTGATGATGGTTTATATCTTAGAGATGATCATGATGAGGGAATTTGGATTAATCCATCGTTTCGTATTGTAAATGGACAAACAAATGTGAATGTCACCAGGAAAAGAAGAAGGGCATCTTAATGTATATGTTTAATTGTTTTATATAAGCTATGCATGTAATCTGAACTGTGTTTATAATCTGAATTATTGTGATAAATATGCATGTAATTTGAATTGAGTGTTTTATACTAATATGGCAGAATAGCAAATTAAGTCACTTATATAATTTGAATGGTTTATATCCTAGTTATAACATCTCGCAGTTTGCTACTAATGTCACTTATATAATGTAAATTAAATGCCACTTCGATTGGAATAAATGTATGAGTTACAGTCATCCAAAATTGAACCCAAACAAAACCAACACAAAAATACACATACTGAGGCCTTTTACAGCGCTTTTTATAAAAAGCGCTGTAAAACACCCTTTTGAAAATAAGTAAAAAAGACATTTTACAGCGCTTATTTGACAAAGCGCTGTAAAAAGCTTTAAAAATAATATTCATCAGACACCTAACATGACTATCTCTAACATGAATTTCTTCAAACACCTTGTACGCATCATGGGAATCCCCAAAAACACATTGTTAACAAAAACATCAGACTCAAACCCATTTTCCGCAACATGGGAATGAACCTGAATACCAAGTTTCGATTTAAGAAGGAAAGGGAATGTAAAGAGATCATAAAAAGGGTGTTGAGGTGGAGATTGAATTGTGAAAGAGTAAGCTTTGATGTTTGTGAAGAAGATGCATAAAAGGAGAAGAGTTTGGTGAAGAGGAAGAGATTTTGGTGGTGACCAGTTACTACTATGTGGGTTTTGCATGTTGAGCTTACCCATTTTTCGCAACATGGCAATGATCCTGAATACCAATTAAGTTTCGATTTAAGAAGGAAAGAGAATGTAAAGAGATAAAAAGGGTGTTGAGGTGGAGATTGAATTGTGAAAGAGTAAGCTTTGATGTTTGTGAAGAAGATGCATAAAAGGAGAAGAGTTTGGTGAAGAGGAAGAGATTTTGGTGGTGACCAGTTACTACTATGTGGGTTTTGCATGCGGAGCTTGTTTAAAAAATAACATAACAAAACACAAAAACAATAAGGCGTTTTACAGCGCTCATTTAGAAAAGCGCTGTAAAAGGCTTTAAAAAAAACATTCATATACCATAATAAAACAAGGAGGTCTTTTACAGCGCTTTTACACATAAGCATTGTAAAAGAGCCTTTTAAAATTAACATAAAGAGACATTTTAGAGCGCTTATTTGAAAAAGCGATGTAAAAGGCTTTAAAAAACATTCATATAACATAATAACACATGGAGGTCTTTTACAACGCTTTTGCAAATAAGCGTTGTAAAAGAGCCTTTTAAATTTAACATAATGAGACATTTTAGAGCGCTTATTTGAATAAGCGCTGTAAAAGGCTTTAAAAAAAACATTCATATACCGTAATAAAACAAGGAGGTCTTTTACAGCGCTTATTGGGAGAAGCGCTGTAAAAGAGCCTTTTAA